>NW_027441561.1:0-104000 GCF_964195595.1 Calonectris borealis
TCCTTTTGTTCCTCGGGCTCTGGTTTTGTTCCTTGACCTCTAGTTTTCTTCCTCGGGCTCTGATTTCATTCCTCGAGGGCTGGTTTTGTTCCTCACGCTCTGGTTTTGTTCCTCGGGTTCTGGTTTTGTTCCTTGGGGTCTGGTTTTGTTCCTCGGGCTCTGCTTTATTTCCACGGGCTCTGGTTTTGTTCCTTGACCTCTGGTGGTGTTCCTCGAGGGCTGGTTTTTTTTCTTGGGCTATGGTTTTCTTTCTCGGGCTCTGGCTTGGTTCCTCGGGTCCTGTTTTATTTCCTCGGGCTCTATTTTTGTTCCTCGGGCTCTTGTTTTCTTCCTTGGGCTCTGGTTTTGTTCATGGCGGGCTGGTTTTGTTCCTCGGGCTCTGGTTTGGTTCCTCGGGCTCTCGTTTTCTTCCTCGGACTCTCGTTTTCTTCCTCGGGCTCTGGTTTTCTTCCTCAGGCTCTGGTTTTCTTGCTCGGGCTCTGGATTATTTCCTCGAGCTCTCATTTTCTTCTTCAGGCCCTAGATTTGTTCCTCGGGCTCTGTTCTTGTTCCTCGAGCTCTGGTTTTGTTCCTCGGGCTCTGTTTTTGTTCCTCGAGTTCTGGTTTTGTTCCTCGGGCTCTGGCTTTCTTCCTCAGGATCTGGTTTTGTTCCTCGAGCTCTGGTTTTGTTCCTTGGGCACTGGTTTTGTTCCTCGGGCTCTCGTTTTCTTCCTCAGACTCTCGTTTTGTTCCTCGGGCTCTGGTTTTGTTCCTTGAGCTCTGGTTTTCTTCCTCGGGCTCTGGTTTTCTTCCTCAGGCTCTGGTTTTCTTACTCGGGCTCTGGATTTCTTCCTCGAGCTCTCGTTTTCTTCTTCAGGCCCTAGATTTGTTCCTTGGGCTCTGTTTTTGTTCCTCGGGCTCTGGTTTTGTTCCTCGGGCTCTGGTTTTGTTCCTCGAGCTCTGGTTTTGTTTCTTCGGCACTGGTTTTGTTCCTTGGGCTCTCCTTTTCTGCGTCGGCATCTGGTTTTGTTCCAAGAGTTTTAGTTTACTTCCTCGGCCTCTGGTTTTCTTCCTCAGGCTCTCGTTTTCTTTCTGAAGCTCTGCATTAGCTCCTCGGGCTCTGTTTTGTTCCTCGGGCTCTGGTTTTGTTCCTTGACCTCTAGTTTTCTTCCTCGGGCTCTGATTTCATTCCTCGAGGGCTGGTTTTGTTCCTCACGCTCTGGTTTTGTTCCTCGGGTTCTGGTTTTGTTCCTTGGGGTCTGGTTTTGTTCCTCGGGCTCTGCTTTATTTCCACGGGCTCTGGTTTTGTTCCTTGACCTCTGGTGGTGTTCCTCGAGGGCTGGTTTTGTTCCTTGGGCTATGGTTTTCTTTCTCGGGCTCTGGCTTGGCTCCTCGGGTCCTGTTTTTTTTCCTCGGGCTCTATTTTTGTTCCTCGGGCTCTGGTTTTGTTCATGGAGGGCTGGTTTTGTTCCTCGGTCTCTGGCTTGGTTCCTCGGGCCCTGTTTTTTTCCTCGGGCTCTGGTTTTGTTCCTATGGACCTCGAGTTGTTCTTCAGGCCCTCCTTTTTGTCCTTGGGCTCTGGTTTTGTTCCTCGGGCTCTGGTTTTCTTCCTCAGGATCTGGTTTTTTTCCTCGAGCTCTGGTTTTGTTCCTTGGGCACTAGTTTTCTATCTCGGGCTCTCGTTTTCTTCCTCGGACTCTCGTTTTGTTTCTCGAGCTCTGGTTTTGTTCCTTGAGATCTGGTTTTCTTCCTCGGGCTCTGGTTTTCTTCCTCAGGCTATGGTTTTCTTGCTCGGGCTCTGGATTACTTCCTCGAGCTCTCGTTTTCTTCTTCAGGCCCTAGATTTGTTCCTCGGGCTCTGTTCTTGTTCCTCGGGCTCTGGTTTTGTTCCTCAGGCTCTGGTTTTCTTCCTCGAGCTCTGGTTTTGTTCCTCGGGCTCTGGCTTTCTTCCTCAGGATCTGATTTTGTTCCTCGAGCTCTTGTTTTGTTCCTTGGGCACTGCTTTTGTTCCTCGGGCTCTCTTTTTCTTCCTCGGACTCTCCTTTTGTTCCTCGGGTTCTGGTTTTGTTCCTTGACCTCTAGTTTTCTTCCTCGGGCTCTGATTTCATTCCTCGAGGGCTGGTTTTGTTCCTCACGCTCTGGTTTTGTTTCTCGGGTTCTGGTTTTGTTCCTTGGGGTCTGGTTTTGTTCCTCGGGCTCTGCTTTATTTCCACAGGCTCTGGTTTTGTTCCTTGACCTCTGGTGGTGTTCCTCGAGGGCTGGTTTTTTTCCTTGGGCTATGGTTTTCTTTCTCGGGCTCTGGCTTGGCTCCTCGGGTCCTGTTTTATTTCCTCGGGCTCTATTTTTGTTCCTCGGGCTCTTGTTTTCTTCCTTGGGCTCTGGTTTTGTTCATGGCGGGCTGGTTTTGTTCCTCGGGCTCTGGCTTGGTTCCTCGGGCTCTCGTTTTCTTCCTCGGACTCTTGTTTTGTTCCTCGGGTTCTGGTTTTGTTCCTTGAGCTCTGGTTTTCTTCCTCGGGTTCTGGTTTTCTTCCTCAGGCTCTGGTGTTCTTGCTCGGGCTCTGGATTATTTCCTCGAGCTCTCGTTTCCTTCTTCAGGCCCTAGATTTGTTCCTCGGGCTCTGTTCTTGTTCCTCGGGCTCTGGTTGTGTTCCTCGGGCTCTGTTTTTGTTCCTCGAGTTCTGGTTTTGTTCCTCGGGCTCTGGCTTTCTTCCTCAGGATCTGGTTTTGTTCCTCGAGCTCTGGTTTTGTTCCTTGGGCACTGGTTTTGTTCCTCGGGCTCTCGTTTTCTTCCTCAGACTCTCGTTTTGTTCCTCGGGTTCTAGTTTTGTTCCTTGAGCTCTGGTTTTCTTCCTCAGGCTCTGGTTTTCTTCCTCAGGCTCTGGTTTTCTTACTCGGGCTCTGGATTTCTTCCTCGAGCTCTCGTTTTCTTCTTCAGGCCCTAGATTTGTTCCTCGGGCTCTGTTTTTGTTCCTCGGGCTCTGGTTTTGTTCCTCGAGCTCTGGTTTTGTTTCTTTGGCACTGGTTTTGTTCCTTGGGCTCTCGTTTTCTTTGCCGGCATCTGGTTTTGTTCCAAGAGTTTTAGTTTACTTCCTCGGCCTCTGGTTTTCTTCCTCAGGCTCTCGTTTTCTTCCTGAAGCTGTGCATTAGCTCCTCGGGCTCTGTTTTGTTCCTCGGGCTCTGGTTTTGTTCCTTGACCTCTAGTTTTCTTCCTCGGGCTCTGATTTCATTCCTCGAGGGCTGGTTTTGTTCCTCACGCTCTGGTTTTGTTCCTCGGGTTCTGGTTTTGTTCCTTGGGGTCTGGTTTTGTTCCTCGGGCTCTGCTTTATTTCCACGGGCTCTGGTTTTGTTCCTCTTGCTCTGGTTTTGTTCCTCGAGGGCTGGTTTTGTTACTTGGGCTATGGTTTTCTTTCTCGGGCTCTGGCTTGGCTCCTCGGGTCCTGTTTTATTTCCTCGGGCTCTATTTTTGTTCCTCGGGCCCTTGTTTTCTTCCTTGGGCTCTGGTTTTGTTCATGGCGGGCTGGTTTTGTTCCTCGGGCTCTGGCTTGGTTCCTCGGGCTCTCGTTTTCTTCCTCGGACTCTTGTTTTGTTCCTCGGGTTCTGGTTTTGTTCCTTGAGCTCTGGTTTTCTTCCTCGGGTTCTGGTTTTCTTCCTCAGGCTCTGGTGTTCTTGCTCGGGCTCTGGATTATTTCCTCGAGCTCTCGTTTCCTTCTTCAGGCCCTAGATTTGTTCCTCGGGCTCTGTTCTTGTTCCTCGGGCTCTGGTTGTGTTCCTCGGGCTCTGTTTTTGTTCCTCGAGTTCTGGTTTTGTTCCTCGGGCTCTGGTTTTCTTCCTCAGGATCTGGTTTTGTTCCTCGAGCTCTGGTTTTGTTCCTTGGGCACTGGTTTTGTTCCTCGGGCTCTCGTTTTCTTCCTCAGACTCTCGTTTTGTTCCTCGGGTTCTAGTTTTGTTCCTTGAGCTCTGGTGTTCTTCCTCGGGCTCTGGTTTTCTTCCTCAGGCTCTGGTTTTCTTACTCGGGCTCTGGATTTCTTCCTCGAGCTCTCGTTTTCTTCTTCAGGCCCTAGATTTGTTCCTCGGGCTCTGTTTTTGTTCCTCGGGCTCTGGTTTTGTTTCTTTGGCACTGGTTTTGTTCCTTGGGCTCTCGTTTTCTTCGCCGGCATCTGGTTTTGTTCCAAGAGTTTTAGTTTACTTCCTCGGCCTCTGGTTTTCTTCCTCAGGCTCTCGTTTTCTTCCTGAAGCTGTGCATTAGCTCCTCGGGCTCTGTTTTGTTCCTCGGGCTCTGGTTTTGTTCCTTGACCTCTAGTTTTCTTCCTCGGGCTCTGATTTCATTCCTCGAGGGCTGGTTTTGTTCCTCACGCTCTGGTTTTGTTCCTCGGGTTCTGGTTTTGTTCCTTGGGGTCTGGTTTTGTTCCTCGGGCTCTGCTTTATTTCCACGGGCTCTGGTTTTGTTCCTCTTGCTCTGGTTTTGTTCCTCGAGGGCTGGTTTTGTTCCTTGGGCTATGGTTTTCTTTCTCGGGCTCTGGCTTGGTTCCTCGGGTCCTGTTTTTTTTCCTCGGGCTCTATTTTTGTTCCTCGGGCTCTGGTTTTGTTCATGGAGGGCTGGTTTTGTTCCTCGGGCTCTGGCTTGGTTCCTCGGGCCCTGCTTTTTTCCTCGGGCTCTGGTTTTGTTCCTATGGACCTCGAGTTGTTCTTCAGGCCCTCCTTTTTGTCCTTGGGCTCTGGTTTTGTTCCTCGGGCTCTGGTTTTCTTCCTCAGGATCTGGTTTTGTTCCTCGAGCTCTGGTTTTGTTCCTTGGGCACTAGTTTTCTATCTCGGGCTCTCGTTTTCTTCCTCGGACTCTCGTTTTGTTTCTCGAGCTCTGGTTTTGTTCCTTGAGATCTGGTTTTCTTCCTCGGGCTCTGGTTTTCTTCCTCAGGCTATGGTTTTCTTGCTCGGGCTCTGGATTACTTCCTCGAGCTCTCGTTTTCTTCTTCAGGCCCTAGATTTGTTCCTCGGGCTCTGTTCTTGTTCCTCGGGCTCTGGTTGTGTTCCTCAGGCTCTGGTTTTCTTCCTCGAGCTCTGGTTTTGTTCCTCGGGCTCTGGCTTTCTTCCTCAGGATCTGATTTTGTTCCTCGAGCTCTTGTTTTGTTCCTTGGGCACTGCTTTTGTTCCTCGGGCTCTCTTTTTCTTCCTCGGACTCTCGTTTTGTTCCTCGGGTTCTGGTTTTGTTCCTTGACCTCTAGTTTTCTTCCTCGGGCTCTGATTTCATTCCTCGAGGGCTGGTTTTGTTCCTCACGCTCTGGTTTTGTTCCTCGGGTTCTGGTTTTGTTCCTTGGGGTCTGGTTTTGTTCCTCGGGCTCTGCTTTATTTCCACGGGCTCTGGTTTTGTTCCTTGACCTCTGGTGGTGTTCCTCGAGGGCTGGTTTTGTTCCTTGGGCTATGGTTTTCTTTCTCGGGCTCTGGCTTGGTTCCTCGGGTCCTGTTTTTTTTCCTCGGGCTCTATTTTTGTTCCTCGGGCTCTGGTTTTGTTCCTTGGGCACTGCTTTTGTTCCTCGGGCTCTCTTTTTCTTCCTCGGACTCTCCTTTTGTTCCTCGGGTTCTGGTTTTGTTCCTTGACCTCTAGTTTTCTTCCTCGGGCTCTGATTTCATTCCTCGAGGGCTGGTTTTGTTCCTCACGCTCTGGTTTTGTTCCTCGGGTTCTGGTTTTGTTCCTTGGGGTCTGGTTTTGTTCCTCGGGCTCTGCTTTATTTCCACGGGCTCTGGTTTTGTTCCTTGACCTCTGGTGGTGTTCCTCGAGGGCTGGTTTTGTTCCTTGGGCTATGGTTTTCTTTCTCGGGCTCTGGCTTGGCTCCTCGGGTCCTGTTTTATTTCCTCGGGCTCTATTTTTGTTCCTCGGGCTCTTGTTTTCTTCCTTGGGCTCTGGTTTTGTTCATGGCGGGCTGGTTTTGTTCCTCGGGCTCTGGCTTGGTTCCTCGGGCTATCGTTTTCTTCCTCGGACTCCCGTTTTCTTCCTCGGGCTCTGGTTTTGTTCCTTGAGTTCTGGTTTTCTTCCTCGGGTTCTGGTTTTCTTCCTCAGGCTCTGGTGTTCTTGCTCGGGCTCTGGATTATTTCCTCGAGCTCTCGTTTTCTTCTTCAGGCCCTAGATTTGTTCCTCGGGCTCTGTTCTTGTTCCTCGGGCTCTGGTTGTGTTCCTCGGGCTCTGGTTTTGTTCCTCGAGTTCTGGTTTTGTTCCTCGGGCTCTGGCTTTCTTCCTCAGGATCTGGTTTTGTTCCTCGAGCTCTGGTTTTGTTCCTTGGGCACTGGTTTTGTTCCTCGGGCTCTCGTTTTCTTCCTCAGACTCTCGTTTTGTTCCTCGGGTTCTAGTTTTGTTCCTTGAGCTCTGGTGTTCTTCCTCGGGCTCTGGTTTTCTTCCTCAGGCTCTGGTTTTCTTACTCGGGCTCTGGATTACTTCCTCGAGCTCTCGTTTTCTTCTTCAGGCCCTAGATTTGTTCCTCGGGCTCTGCTTTTGTTCCTCGGGCTCTGGTTTTGTTCCTCGGGCTCTGGTTTTGTTCCTCGAGCTCTGGTTTTGTTTCTTCGGCACTGGTTTTGTTCCTTGGGCTCTCCTTTTCTGCGTCGGCATCTGGTTTTGTTCCAAGAGTTTTAGTTTACTTCCTCGGCCTCTGGTTTTCTTCCTCAGGCTCTCGTTTTCTTCCTGAAGCTGTGCATTAGCTCCTCGGGCTCTGTTTTGTTCCTCGGGCTCTGGTTTTGTTCCTTGACCTCTAGTTTTCTTCCTCGGGCTCTGATTTCATTCCTCACGCTCTGGTTTTGTTCCTCACGCTCTGGTTTTGTTCCTCGGGTTCTGGTTTTGTTCCTTGGGGTCTGGTTTTGTTCCTCGGGCTCTGCTTTATTTCCACGGGCTCTGGTTTTGTTCCTTGACCTCTGGTGGTGTTCCTCGAGGGCTGGTTTTGTTCCTTGGGCTATGGTTTTCTTTCTCGGGCTCTGGCTTGGCTCCTCGGGTCCTGTTTCTTTTCCTCGGGCTCTATTTTTGTTCCTCGGGCTCTGGTTTTGTTCATGGAGGGCTGGTTTTGTTCCTCGGGCTCTGGCTTGGTTCCTCGGGCCCTGTTTTTTTCCTCGGACTCTGGTTTTGTTCCTATGGACCTCGAGTTGTTCTTCAGGCCCTCCTTTTTGTCCTTGGGCTCTGGTTTTGTTCCTCGGGCTCTGGTTTTCTTCCACAGGATCTGGTTTTGTTCCTCGAGCTCTGGTTTTGTTCCTTGGGCACTAGTTTTCTATCTCGGGCTCTCGTTTTCTTCCTTGGACTCTCGTTTTGTTTCTCGAGCTCTGGTTTTGTTCCTTGAGAACTGGTTTTCTTCCTCGGGCTCTGGTTTTCTTCCTCAGGCTCTGGTTTTCTTGCTCGGGCTCTGGATTACTTCCTCGAGCTCTCGTTTTCTTCTTCAGGCCCTAGATTTGTTCCTCGGGCTCTGTTCTTGTTCCTCGGGCTCTGGTTGTGTTCCTCAGGCTCTGGTTTTCTTCCTCGAGCTCTGGTTTTGTTCCTCGGGCTCTGGCTTTGTTCCTCAGGATCTGATTTTGTTCCTCGAGCTCTTGTTTTGTTCCTTGGGCACTGCTTTTGTTCCTCGGGCTCTCTTTTTCGTCCTCGGACTCTCCTTTTGTTCCTCGGGTTCTGGTTTTGTTCCTTGACCTCTAGTTTTCTTCCTCGGGCTCTGATTTCATTCCTCGAGGGCTGGTTTTGTTCCTCACGCTCTGGTTTTGTTCCTCGGGTTCTGGTTTTGTTCCTTGGGGTCTGGTTTTGTTCCTCGGGCTCTGCTTTATTTCCACGGGCTCTGGTTTTGTTCCTTGACCTCTGGTGGTGTTCCTCGAGGGCTGGTTTTGTTCCTTGGGCTATGGTTTTCTTTCTCGGGCTCTGGCTTGGCTCCTCGGGTCCTGTTTTTTTTCCTCGGGCTCTATTTTTGTTCCTCGGGCTCTGGTTTTGTTCATGGAGGGCTGGTTTTGTTCCTCGGGCTCTGGCTTGGTTCCTCGGGCCCTGTTTTTTTCCTCGGGCTCTGGTTTTGTTCCTATGGACCTCGAGTTGTTCTTCAGGCCCTCCTTTTTGTCCTTGGGCTCTGGTTTTGTTCCTCGGGCTCTGGTTTTCTTCCTCAGGATCTGGTTTTGTTCCTCGAGATATGCTTTTGTTCCTCGGGTACTGGTTTTGTTTCTCGGGCTCTCGTTTTCTTCCTCGGCCTCTGGTTTTCTTCCTCAGGCTCTCATTTTCTTCCTGAAGCTCTGCATTAGCTCCTCGGGCTCTGTTTTGTTCCTCGGGCTCTGGTTTTGTTCCTTGAGCTCTGGTTTTGTTCCTCGGGCTCTGGTTTTCTTCCTCAGGCTCTGGTTTTCTTACTCGGGCTCTGGATTTCTTCCTCGAGCTCTCGTTTTCTTCTTCAGGCCCTAGATTTGTTCCTTGGGCTCTGTTTTTGTTCCTCGGGCTCTGGTTTTGTTCCTCGGGCTCTGGTTTTGTTCCTCGAGCTCTGGTTTTGTTTCTTCGGCACTGGTTTTGTTCCTTGGGCTCTCCTTTTCTGCGTCGGCATCTGGTTTTGTTCCAAGAGTTTTAGTTTACTTCCTCGGCCTCTGGTTTTCTTCCTCAGGCTCTCGTTTTCTTTCTGAAGCTCTGCATTAGCTCCTCGGGCTCTGTTTTGTTCCTCGGGCTCTGGTTTTGTTCCTTGACCTCTAGTTTTCTTCCTCGGGCTCTGATTTCATTCCTCGAGGGCTGGTTTTGTTCCTCACGCTCTGGTTTTGTTCCTCGGGTTCTGGTTTTGTTCCTTGGGGTCTGGTTTTGTTCCTCGGGCTCTGCTTTATTTCCACGGGCTCTGGTTTTGTTCCTTGACCTCTGGTGGTGTTCCTCGAGGGCTGGTTTTGTTCCTTGGGCTATGGTTTTCTTTCTCGGGCTCTGGCTTGGCTCCTCGGGTCCTGTTTTTTTTCCTCGGGCTCTATTTTTGTTCCTCGGGCTCTGGTTTTGTTCATGGAGGGCTGGTTTTGTTCCTCGGGCTCTGGCTTGGTTCCTCGGGCCCTGTTTTTTTCCTCGGGCTCTGGTTTTGTTCCTATGGACCTCGAGTTGTTCTTCAGGCCCTCCTTTTTGTCCTTGGGCTCTGGTTTTGTTCCTCGGGCTCTGGTTTTCTTCCTCAGGATCTGGTTTTGTTCCTCGAGATATGCTTTTGTTCCTCGGGTACTGGTTTTGTTTCTCGGGCTCTCGTTTTCTTCCTCGGCCTCTGGTTTTCTTCCTCAGGCTCTCATTTTCTTCCTGAAGCTCTGCATTAGCTCCTCGGGCTCTGTTTTGTTCCTCGGGCTCTGGTTTTGTTCCTTGAGCTCTGGTTTTGTTCCTCGGGCTCTGGTTTTCTTCCTCAGGCTCTGGTTTTCTTACTCGGGCTCTGGATTTCTTCCTCGAGCTCTCGTTTTCTTCTTCAGGCCCTAGATTTGTTCCTTGGGCTCTGTTTTTGTTCCTCGGGCTCTGGTTTTGTTCCTCGGGCTCTGGTTTTGTTCCTCGAGCTCTGGTTTTGTTTCTTCGGCACTGGTTTTGTTCCTTGGGCTCTCCTTTTCTGCGTCGGCATCTGGTTTTGTTCCAAGAGTTTTAGTTTACTTCCTCGGCCTCTGGTTTTCTTCCTCAGGCTCTCGTTTTCTTCCTGAAGCTGTGCATTAGCTCCTCGGGCTCTGTTTTGTTCCTCGGGCTCTGGTTTTGTTCCTTGACCTCTAGTTTTCTTCCTCGGGCTCTGATTTCATTCCTCGAGGGCTGGTTTTGTTCCTCACGCTCTGGTTTTGTTCCTCGGGTTCTGGTTTTGTTCCTTGGGGTCTGGTTTTGTTCCTCGGGCTCTGCTTTATTTCCACGGGCTCTGGTTTTGTTCCTCTTGCTCTGGTTTTGTTCCTCGAGGGCTGGTTTTGTTCCTTGGGCTATGGTTTTCTTTCTCGGGCTCTGGCTTGGTTCCTCGGGTCCTGTTTTTTTTCCTCGGGCTCTATTTTTGTTCCTCGGGCTCTGGTTTTGTTCATGGCGGGCTGGTTTTGTTCCTCGGGCTCTGGCTTGGTTCCTCGGGCCCTGTTTTTTTCCTCGGGCTCTGGTTTTGTTCCTATGGACCTCGAGTTGTTCTTCAGGCCCTCCTTTTTGTCCTTGGGCTCTGGTTTTGTTCCTCGGGCTCTGGTTTTCTTCCTCAGGATCTGGTTTTGTTCCTCGAGCTCTGGTTTTGTTCCTTGGGCACTAGTTTTCTATCTCGGGCTCTCGTTTTCTTCCTCGGACTCTCGTTTTGTTTCTCGAGCTCTGGTTTTGTTCCTTGAGATCTGGTTTTCTTCCTCGGGCTCTGGTTTTCTTCCTCAGGCTCTGGTTTTCTTGCTCGGGCTCTGGATTACTTCCTCGAGCTCTCGTTTTCTTCTTCAGGCCCTAGATTTGTTCCTCGGGCTCTGTTCTTGTTCCTCGGGCTCTGGTTGTGTTCCTCAGGCTCTGGTTTTCTTCCTCGAGCTCTGGTTTTGTTCCTCGGGCTCTGGCTTTCTTCCTCAGGATCTGGTTTTGTTCCTCGAGCTCTTGTTTTGTTCCTTGGGCACTGCTTTTGTTCCTCGGGCTCTCTTTTTCTTCCTCGGACTCTCCTTTTGTTCCTCGGGTTCTGGTTTTGTTCCTTGACCTCTAGTTTTCTTCCTCGGGCTCTGATTTCATTCCTCGAGGGCTGGTTTTGTTCCTCACGCTCTGGTTTTGTTCCTCGGGTTCTGGTTTTGTTCCTTGGGGTCTGGTTTTGTTCCTCGGGCTCTGCTTTATTTCCACGGGCTCTGGTTTTGTTCCTTGACCTCTGGTGGTGTTCCTCGAGGGCTGGTTTTGTTCCTTGGGCTATGGTTTTCTTTCTCGGGCTCTGGCTTGGTTCCTCGGGTCCTGTTTTATTTCCTCGGGCTCTATTTTTGTTCCTCGGGCTCTTGTTTTCTTCCTTGGGCTCTGGTTTTGTTCATGGCGGGCTGGTTTTGTTCCTCGGGCTCTGGCTTGGTTCCTCGGGCTCTCGTTTTCTTCCTCGGACTCTTGTTTTGTTCCTCGGGTTCTGGATTTGTTCCTTGAGCTCTGGTTTTCTTCCTCGGGTTCTGGTTTTCTTCCTCAGGCTCTGGTGTTCTTGCTCGGGCTCTGGATTATTTCCTCGAGCTCTCGTTTCCTTCTTCAGGCCCTAGATTTGTTCCTCGGGCTCTGTTCTTGTTCCTCGGGCTCTGGTTGTGTTCCTCGGGCTCTGTTTTTGTTCCTCGAGTTCTGGTTTTGTTCCTCGGGCTCTGGCTTTCTTCCTCAGGATCTGGTTTTTTTCCTCGAGCTCTGGTTTTGTTCCTTGGGCACTGGTTTTGTTCCTCGGGCTCTCGTTTTCTTCCTCAGACTCTCGTTTTGTTCCTCGGGTTCTAGTTTTGTTCCTTGAGCTCTGGTTTTCTTCCTCAGGCTCTGGTTTTCTTCCTCAGGCTCTGGTTTTCTTACTCGGGCTCTGGATTTCTTCCTCGAGCTCTCGTTTTCTTCTTCAGGCCCTAGATTTGTTCCTCGGGCTCTGTTTTTGTTCCTCGGGCTCTGGTTTTGTTCCTCGAGCTCTGGTTTTGTTTCTTTGGCACTGGTTTTGTTCCTTGGGCTCTCGTTTTCTTTGCCGGCATCTGGTTTTGTTCCAAGAGTTTTAGTTTACTTCCTCGGCCTCTGGTTTTCTTCCTCAGGCTCTCGTTTTCTTCCTGAAGCTGTGCATTAGCTCCTCGGGCTCTGTTTTGTTCCTCGGGCTCTGGTTTTGTTCCTTGACCTCTAGTTTTCTTCCTCGGGCTCTGATTTCATTCCTCGAGGGCTGGTTTTGTTCCTCACGCTCTGGTTTTGTTCCTCGGGTTCTGGTTTTGTTCCTTGGGGTCTGGTTTTGTTCCTCGGGCTCTGCTTTATTTCCACGGGCTCTGGTTTTGTTCCTCTTGCTCTGGTTTTGTTCCTCGAGGGCTGGTTTTGTTCCTTGGGCTATGGTTTTCTTTCTCGGGCTCTGGCTTGGCTCCTCGGGTCCTGTTTTTTTTCCTCGGGCTCTATTTTTGTTCCTCGGGCTCTGGTTTTGTTCATGGAGGGCTGGTTTTGTTCCTCGGGCTCTGGCTTGGTTCCTCGGGCCCTGTTTTTTTCCTCGGGCTCTGGTTTTGTTCCTATGGACCTCGAGTTGTTCTTCAGGCCCTCCTTTTTGTCCTTGGGCTCTGGTTTTGTTCCTCGGGCTCTGGTTTTCTTCCTCAGGATCTGGTTTTGTTCCTCGAGCTCTGGTTTTGTTCCTTGGGCACTAGTTTTCTATCTCGGGCTCTCGTTTTCTTCCTCGGACTCTCGTTTTGTTTCTCGAGCTCTGGTTTTGTTCCTTGAGATCTGGTTTTCTTCCTCGGGCTCTGGTTTTCTTCCTCAGGCTATGGTTTTCTTGCTCGGGCTCTGGATTACTTCCTCGAGCTCTCGTTTTCTTCTTCAGGCCCTAGATTTGTTCCTCGGGCTCTGTTCTTGTTCCTCGGGCTCTGGTTGTGTTCCTCAGGCTCTCGTTTTCTTCCTCGAGCTCTGGTTTTGTTCCTCGGGCTCTGGCTTTCTTCCTCAGGATCTGATTTTGTTCCTCGAGCTCTTGTTTTGTTCCTTGGGCACTGCTTTTGTTCCTCGGGCTCTCTTTTTCTTCCTCGGAGTCTCCTTTTGTTCCTCGGGTTCTGGTTTTGTTCCTTGACCTCTAGTTTTCTTCCTCGGGCTCTGATTTCATTCCTCGAGGGCTGGTTTTGTTCCTCACGCTCTGGTTTTGTTTCTCGGGTTCTGGTTTTGTTCCTTGGGGTCTGGTTTTGTTCCTCGGGCTCTGCTTTATTTCCACGGGCTCTGGTTTTGTTCCTTGACCTCTGGTGGTGTTCCTCGAGGGCTGGTTTTTTTTCTTGGGCTATGGTTTTCTTTCTCGGGCTCTGGCTTGGCTCCTCGGGTCCTGTTTTATTTCCTCGGGCTCTATTTTTGTTCCTCGGGCCCTTGTTTTCTTCCTTGGGCTCTGGTTTTGTTCATGGCGGGCTGGTTTTGTTCCTCGGGCTCTGGCTTGGTTCCTCGGGCTCTCGTTTTCTTCCTCGGACTCTCGTTTTCTTCCTCGGGTTCTGGTTTTCTTCCTTGAGCTCTGGTTTTCTTCCTCGGGCTCTGGTTTTCTTCCTCAGGCTCTGGTTTTCTTGCTCGGGCTCTGGATTATTTCCTCGAGCTCTCGTTTTTTCTTCAGGCCCTAGATTTGTTCCTCGGGCTCTGTTCTTGTTCCTCGAGCTCTGGTTGTGTTCCTCGGGCTCTGTTTTTGTTCCTCGAGTTCTGGTTTTGTTCCTCGGGCTCTGGCTTTCTTCCTCAGGATCTGGTTTTGTTCCTCGAGCTCTGGTTTTGTTCCTTGGGCACTGGTTTTGTTCCTCGGGCTCTCGTTTTCTTCCTCAGACTCTCGTTTTGTTCCTCGGGTTCTAGTTTTGTTCCTTGAGCTCTGGTTTTCTTCCTCAGGCTCTGGTTTTCTTCCTCAGGCTCTGGTTTTCTTACTCGGGCTCTGGATTTCTTCCTCGAGCTCTCGTTTTCTTCTTCAGGCCCTAGATTTGTTCCTCGGGCTCTGTTTTTGTTCCTCGGGCTCTGGTTGTGTTCCTCGGGCTCTGGTTTTGTTCCTCGAGCTCTGGTTTTGTTTCTTCGGCACTGGTTTTGTTCCTTGGGCTCTCCTTTTCTGCGTCGGCATCTGGTTTTGTTCCAAGAGTTTTAGTTTACTTCCTCGGCCTCTGGTTTTCTTCCTCAGGCTCTCGTTTTCTTCCTGAAGCTGTGCATTAGCTCCTCGGGCTCTGTTTTGTTCCTCGGGCTCTGGTTTTGTTCCTTGACCTCTAGTTTTCTTCCTCGGGCTCTGATTTCATTCCTCGAGGGCTGGTTTTGTTCCTCACGCTCTGGTTTTGTTCCTCGGGTTCTGGTTTTGTTCCTTGGGGTCTGGTTTTGTTCCTCGGGCTCTGCTTTATTTCCACGGGCTCTGGTTTTGTTCCTCTTGCTCTGGTTTTGTTCCTCGAGGGCTGGTTTTGTTCCTTGGGCTATGGTTTTCTTTCTCGGGCTCTGGCTTGGTTCCTCGGGCCCTGTTTTTTTCCTCGGGCTCTGGTTTTGTTCCTATGGACCTCGAGTTGTTCTTCAGGCCCTCCTTTTTGTCCTTGGGCTCTGGTTTTGTTCCTCGGGCTCTGGTTTTCTTCCTCAGGATCTGGTTTTGTTCCTCGAGCTCTGGTTTTGTTCCTTGGGCACTAGTTTTCTATCTCGGGCTCTCGTTTTCTTCCTCGGACTCTCTTTTTTTTTCTCGAGCTCTGGTTTTGTTCCTTGAGATCTGGTTTTCTTCCTCGGGCTCTGGTTTTCTTCCTCAGGCTATGGTTTTCTTGCTCGGGCTCTGGATTACTTCCTCGAGCTCTCGTTTTCTTCTTCAGGCCCTAGATTTGTTCCTCGGGCTCTGTTCTTGTTCCTCAGGCTCTGGTTGTGTTCCTCAGGCTCTGGTTTTCTTCCTCGAGCTCTGGTTTTGTTCCTCGGGCTCTGGCTTTCTTCCTCAGGATCTGATTTTGTTCCTCGAGCTCTCGTTTTGTTCCTTGGGCACTGCTTTTGTTCCTCGGGCTCTCTTTTTCTTCCTCGGACTCTCCTTTTGTTCCTCGGGTTCTGGTTTTGTTCCTTGACCTCTAGTTTTCTTCCTCGGGCTCTGATTTCATTCCTCGAGGGCTGGTTTTGTTCCTCACGCTCTGGTTTTGTTCCTCGGGTTCTGGTTTTGTTCCTTGGGGTCTGGTTTTGTTCCTCGGGCTCTGCTTTATTTCCACGGGCTCTGGTTTTGTTCCTTGACCTCTGGTGGTGTTCCTCGAGGGCTGGTTTTTTTCCTTGGGCTATGGTTTTCTTTCTCGGGCTCTGGATTTGTTCCTCGGGTCCTGTTTTATTTCCTCGGGCTCTATTTTTGTTCCTCGGGCTCTTGTTTTCTTCCTTGGGCTCTGGTTTTGTTCATGGCGGGCTGGTTTTGTTCCTCGGGCTCTGCTTGGTTCCTCGGGCTCTCGTTTTCTTCCTTGGACTCCCGTTTTCTTCCTCGGGCTCTGGTTTTGTTCCTTGAGCTCTGGTTTTCTTCCTCGGGTTCTGGTTTTCTTCCTCAGGCTCTGGTGTTCTTGCTCGGGCTCTGGATTATTTCCTCGAGCTCTCGTTTCCTTCTTCAGGCCCTAGATTTGTTCCTCGGGCTCTGTTCTTGTTCCTCGGGCTCTGGTTGTGTTCCTCGGGCTCTGGTTTTGTTCCTCGAGTTCTGGTTTTGTTCCTCGGGCTCTGGCTTTCTTCCTCAGGATCTGGTTTTGTTCCTCGAGCTCTGGTTTTGTTCCTTGGGCACTGGTTTTGTTCCTCGGGCTCTCGTTTTCTTCCTCAGACTCTCGTTTTGTTCCTCGGGTTCTAGTTTTGTTCCTTGAGCTCTGGTTTTCTTCCTCGGGCTCTGGTTTTCTTCCTCAGGCTCTGGTTTTCTTACTCGGGCTCTGGATTTCTTCCTCGAGCTCTCGTTTTCTTCTTCAGGCCCTAGATTTGTTCCTCGGGCTCTGTTTTTGTTCCTCGGGCTCTGGTTTTGTTCCTCGAGCTCTGGTTTTGTTTCTTTGGCACTGGTTTTGTTCCTTGGGCTCTCGTTTTCTTTGCCGGCATCTGGTTTTGTTCCAAGAGTTTTAGTTTACTTCCTCGGCCTCTGGTTTTCTTCCTCAGGCTCTCGTTTTCTTCCTGAAGCTGTGCATTAGCTCCTCGGGCTCTGTTTTGTTCCTCGGGCTCTGGTTTTGTTCCTTGACCTCTAGTTTTCTTCCTCGGGCTCTGATTTCATTCCTCGAGGGCTGGTTTTGTTCCTCACGCTCTGGTTTTGTTCCTCGGGTTCTGGTTTTGTTCCTTCGGGTCTGGTTTTGTTCCTCGGGCTCTGCTTTATTTCCACGGGCTCTGGTTTTGTTCCTCTTGCTCTGGTTTTGTTCCTCGAGGGCTGGTTTTGTTCCTTGGGCTATGGTTTTCTTTCTCGGGCTCTGGCTTGGCTCCTCGGGTCCTGTTTTTTTTCCTCGGGCTCTATTTTTGTTCCTCGGGCTCTGGTTTTGTTCATGGAGGGCTGGTTTTGTTCCTCGGGCTCTGGCTTGGTTCCTCGGGCCCTGTTTTTTTCCTCGGGCTCTGGTTTTGTTCCTATGGACCTCGAGTTGTTCTTCAGGCCCTCCTTTTTGTCCTTGGGCTCTGGTTTTGTTCCTCGGGCTCTGGTTTTCTTCCTCAGGATCTGGTTTTGTTCCTCGAGCTCTGGTTTTGTTCCTTGGGCACTAGTTTTCTATCTCGGGCTCTCGTTTTCTTCCTCGGACTCTCGTTTTGTTTCTCGAGCTCTGGTTTTGTTCCTTGAGCTCTGGTTTTCTTCCTCGGGCTCTGGTTTTCTTCCTCAGGCTATGGTTTTCTTGCTCGGGCTCTGGATTACTTCCTCGAGCTCTCGTTTTCTTCTTCAGGCCCTAGATTTGTTCCTCGGGCTCTGTTCTTGTTCCTCGGGCTCTGGTTGTGTTCCTCAGGCTCTCGTTTTCTTCCTCGAGCTCTGGTTTTGTTCCTCGGGCTCTGGCTTTCTTCCTCAGGATCTGATTTTGTTCCTCGAGCTCTTGTTTTGTTCCTTGGGCACTGCTTTTGTTCCTCGGGCTCTCTTTTTCGTCCTCGGAGTCTCCTTTTGTTCCTCGGGTTCTGGTTTTGTTCCTTGACCTCTAGTTTTCTTCCTCGGGCTCTGATTTCATTCCTCGAGGGCTGGTTTTGTTCCTCACGCTCTGGTTTTGTTTCTCGGGTTCTGGTTTTGTTCCTTGGGGTCTGGTTTTGTTCCTCGGGCTCTGCTTTATTTCCACGGGCTCTGGTTTTGTTCCTTGACCTCTGGTGGTGTTCCTCGAGGGCTGGTTTTTTTTCTTGGGCTATGGTTTTCTTTCTCGGGCTCTGGCTTGCCTCCTCGGGTCCTGTTTTATTTCCTCGGGCTCTATTTTTGTTCCTCGGGCCCTTGTTTTCTTCCTTGGGCTCTGGTTTTGTTCATGGCGGGCTGGTTTTGTTCCTCGGGCTCTGGCTTGGTTCCTCGGGCTCTCGTTTTCTTCCTCGGACTCTCGTTTTCTTCCTCGGGTTCTGGTTTTCTTCCTTGAGCTCTGGTTTTCTTCCTCGGGCTCTGGTTTTCTTCCTCAGGCTCTGGTTTTCTTGCTCGGGCTCTGGATTATTTCCTCGAGCTCTCGTTTTTTCTTCAGGCCCTAGATTTGTTCCTCGGGCTCTGTTCTTGTTCCTCGAGCTCTGGTTGTGTTCCTCGGGCTCTGTTTTTGTTCCTCGAGTTCTGGTTTTGTTCCTCGGGCTCTGGCTTTCTTCCTCAGGATCTGGTTTTGTTCCTCGAGCTCTGGTTTTGTTCCTTGGGCACTGGTTTTGTTCCTCGGGCTCTCGTTTTCTTCCTCAGACTCTCGTTTTGTTCCTCGGGTTCTAGTTTTGTTCCTTGAGCTCTGGTTTTCTTCCTCAGGCTCTGGTTTTCTTCCTCAGGCTCTGGTTTTCTTACTCGGGCTCTGGATTTCTTCCTCGAGCTCTCGTTTTCTTCTTCAGGCCCTAGATTTGTTCCTCGGGCTCTGTTTTTGTTCCTCGGGCTCTGGTTGTGTTCCTCGGGCTCTGGTTTTGTTCCTCGAGCTCTGGTTTTGTTTCTTCGGCACTGGTTTTGTTCCTTGGGCTCTCCTTTTCTGCGTCGGCATCTGGTTTTATTCCAAGAGTTTTAGTTTACTTCCTCGGCCTCTGGTTTTCTTCCTCAGGCTCTCGTTTTCTTCCTGAAGCTCTGCATTAGCTCCTCGGGCTCTGTTTTGTTCCTCGGGCTCTGGTTTTGTTCCTTGACCTCTAGTTTTCTTCCTCGGGCTCTGATTTCATTCCTCGAGGGCTGGTTTTGTTCCTCACGCTCTGGTTTTGTTCCTCGGGTTCTGGTTTTGTTCCTTGGGGTCTGGTTTTGTTCCTCGGGCTCTGCTTTATTTCCACGGGCTCTGGTTTTGTTCCTCTTGCTCTGGTTTTGTTCCTCGAGGGCTGGTTTTGTTCCTTGGGCTATGGTTTTCTTTCTCGGGCTCTGGCTTGGTTCCTCGGGTCCTGTTTTTTTTCCTCGGGCTCTGGTTTTGTTCCTATGGACCTCGAGTTGTTCTTCAGGCCCTCCTTTTTGTCCTTGGGCTCTGGTTTTGTTCCTCGGGCTCTGGTTTTCTTCCTCAGGATCTGGTTTTGTTCCTCGAGCTCTGGTTTTGTTCCTTGGGCACTAGTTTTCTATCTCGGGCTCTCGTTTTCTTCCTCGGACTCTCTTTTTTTTTCTCGAGCTCTGGTTTTGTTCCTTGAGATCTGGTTTTCTTCCTCGGGCTCTGGTTTTCTTCCTCAGGCTATGGTTTTCTTGCTCGGGCTCTGGATTACTTCCTCGAGCTCTCGTTTTCTTCTTCAGGCCCTAGATTTGTTCCTCGGGCTCTGTTCTTGTTCCTCAGGCTCTGGTTGTGTTCCTCAGGCTCTGGTTTTCTTCCTCGAGCTCTGGTTTTGTTCCTCGGGCTCTGGCTTTCTTCCTCAGGATCTGATTTTGTTCCTCGAGCTCTCGTTTTGTTCCTTGGGCACTGCTTTTGTTCCTCGGGCTCTCTTTTTCTTCCTCGGACTCTCCTTTTGTTCCTCGGGTTCTGGTTTTGTTCCTTGACCTCTAGTTTTCTTCCTCGGGCTCTGATTTCATTCCTCGAGGGCTGGTTTTGTTCCTCACGCTCTGGTTTTGTTCCTCGGGTTCTGGTTTTGTTCCTTGGGGTCTGGTTTTGTTCCTCGGGCTCTGCTTTATTTCCACGGGCTCTGGTTTTGTTCCTTGACCTCTGGTGGTGTTCCTCGAGGGCTGGTTTTTTTCCTTGGGCTATGGTTTTCTTTCTCGGGCTCTGGATTTGTTCCTCGGGTCCTGTTTTATTTCCTCGGGCTCTATTTTTGTTCCTCGGGCTCTTGTTTTCTTCCTTGGGCTCTGGTTTTGTTCATGGCGGGCTGGTTTTGTTCCTCGGGCTCTGCTTGGTTCCTCGGGCTCTCGTTTTCTTCCTTGGACTCCCGTTTTCTTCCTCGGGCTCTGGTTTTGTTCCTTGAGCTCTGGTTTTCTTCCTCGGGTTCTGGTTTTCTTCCTCAGGCTCTGGTGTTCTTGCTCGGGCTCTGGATTATTTCCTCGAGCTCTCGTTTCCTTCTTCAGGCCCTAGATTTGTTCCTCGGGCTCTGTTCTTGTTCCTCGGGCTCTGGTTGTGTTCCTCGGGCTCTGGTTTTGTTCCTCGAGTTCTGGTTTTGTTCCTCGGGCTCTGGCTTTCTTCCTCAGGATCTGGTTTTGTTCCTCGAGCTCTGGTTTTGTTCCTTGGGCACTGGTTTTGTTTCTCGGGCTCTCGTTTTCTTCCTCAGACTCTCGTTTTGTTCCTCGGGTTCTAGTTTTGTTCCTTGAGCTCTGGTTTTCTTCCTCGGGCTCTGGTTTTCTTCCTCAGGCTCTGGTTTTCTTACTCGGGCTCTGGATTTCTTCCTCGAGCTCTCGTTTTCTTCTTCAGGCCCTAGATTTGTTCCTCGGGCTCTGTTTTTGTTCCTCGGGCTCTGGTTTTGTTTCTTTGGCACTGGTTTTGTTCCTTGGGCTCTCGTTTTCTTCGCCGGCATCTGGTTTTGTTCCAAGAGTTTTAGTTTACTTCCTCGGCCTCTGGTTTTCTTCCTCAGGCTCTCGTTTTCTTCCTGAAGCTGTGCATTAGCTCCTCGGGCTCTGTTTTGTTCCTTGGGCTCTGGTTTTGTTCCTTGACCTCTAGTTTTCTTCCTCGGCCTCTGATTTCATTCCTCGAGGGCTGGTTTTGTTCCTCACGCTCTGGTTTTGTTCCTCGGGTTCTGGTTTTGTTCCTTGGGGTCTGGTTTTGTTCCTCGGGCTCTGCTTTATTTCCACGGGCTCTGGTTTTGTTCCTCTTGCTCTGGTTTTGTTCCTCGAGGGCTGGTTTTGTTCCTTGGGCTATGGTTTTCTTTCTCGGGCTCTGGCTTGGTTCCTCGGGTCCTGTTTTTTTTCCTCGGGCTCTATTTTTGTTCCTCGGGCTCTGGTTTTGTTCATGGAGGGCTGGTTTTGTTCCTCGGGCTCTGGCTTGGTTCCTCGGGCCCTGTTTCTTTCCTCGGGCTCTGGTTTTGTTCCTATGGACCTCGAGTTGTTCTTCAGGCCCTCCTTTTTGTCCTTGGGCTCTGGTTTTGTTCCTCGGGCTCTGGTTTTCTTCCTCAGGATCTGGTTTTGTTCCTCGAGCTCTGGTTTTGTTCCTTGGGCACTAGTTTTCTATCTCGGGCTCTCGTTTTCTTCCTCGGACTCTCGTTTTGTTCCTCGGGTTGTGGTTTTGTTCCTTGAGCTCTGGTTTTCTTCCTCGGGCTCTGGTTTTCTTCCTCAGGCTATGGTTTTCTTGCTCGGGCTCTGGATTACTTCCTCGAGCTCTCGTTTTCTTCTTCAGGCCCTAGATTTGTTCCTCGGGCTCTGTTCTTGTTCCTCGAGCTCTGGTTGTGTTCCTCAGGCTCTGGTTTTCTTCCTCGAGCTCTGGTTTTGTTCCTCGGGCTCTGGCTTTCTTCCTCAGGATCTGATTTTGTTCCTCGAGCTCTTGTTTTGTTCCTTGGGCACTGCTTTTGTTCCTCGGGCTCTCTTTTTCTTCCTCGGACTCTCCTTTTGTTCCTCGGGTTCTGGTTTTGTTCCTTGACCTCTAGTTTTCTTCCTCGGGCTCTGATTTCATTCCTCGAGGGCTGGTTTTGTTCCTCACGCTCTGGTTTTGTTCCTCGGGTTCTGGTTTTGTTCCTTGGGGTCTGGTTTTGTTCCTCGGGCTCTGCTTTATTTCCACGGGCTCTGGTTTTGTTCCTTGACCTCTGGTGGTGGTCCTCGAGGGCTGGTTTTGTTCCTTGGGCTATGGTTTTCTTTCTCGGGCTCTGGCTTGGTTCCTCGGGTCCTGTTTTTTTTCCTCGGGCTCTATTTTTGTTCCTCGGGCTCTGGTTTTGTTCATGGAGGGCTGGTTTTGTTCCTCGGGCTCTGGCTTGGTTCCTCGGGCCCTGTTTTTTTCCTCGGGCTCTGGTTTTGTTCCTATGGACCTCGAGTTGTTCTTCAGGCCCTCCTTTTTGTCCTTGGGCTCTGGTTTTGTTCCTCGGGCTCTGGTTTTCTTCCTCAGGATCTGGTTTTGTTCCTCGAGATATGCTTTTGTTCCTCGGGTACTGGTTTTGTTTCTCGGGCTCTCGTTTTCTTCCTCGGCCTCTGGTTTTCTTCCTCAGGCTCTGGTTTTCTTACTCAGGCTCTGGATTTCTTCCTCGAGCTCTCGTTTTCTTCTTCAGGCCCTAGATTTGTTCCTCGGGCTCTGTTTTGTTCCTCGGGCTCTGGTTTTGTTCCTCGGGCTCTGGTTTTGTTCCTCGAGCTCTGGTTTTGTTTCTTCGGCACTGGTTTTGTTCCTTGGGCTCTCCTTTTCTGCGTCGGCATCTGGTTTTGTTCCAAGAGTTTTAGTTTACTTCCTCCGTCTCTGGTTTTCTTCCTCAGGCTCTCGTTTTCTTTCTGAAGCTCTGCATTAGCTCCTCGGGCTCTGTTTTGTTCCTCGGGCTCTGGTTTTGTTCCTTGACCTCTAGTTTTCTTCCTCGGGCTCTGATTTCATTCCTCGAGGGCTGGTTTTGTTCCTCACGCTCTGGTTTTGTTCCTCGAGCTCTGGTTTTGTTCCTCGGGCTCTGCTTTATTTCCACGGGCTCTGGTTTTGTTCCTTGACCTCTGGTGGTGTTCATCGAGGGCTGGTTTTTTTCCTTGGGCTATGGTTTCCTTTCTCGGGCTCTGGCTTGGCTCCTCGGGTCCTGTTTTATTTCCTCGGGCTCTATTTTTGTTCCTCGGGCTCTTGTTTTCTTCCTTGGGCTCTGGTTTTGTTCATGGCGGGCTGGTTTTGTTCCTCGGGCTCTGGCTTGGTTCCTCGGGCTCTCGTTTTCTTCCTCGGACTCTTGTTTTGTTCCTCGGGTTCTGGTTTTGTTCCTTGAGCTCTGGTTTTCTTCCTCGGGTTCTGGTTTTCTTCCTCAGGCTCTGGTGTTCTTGCTCGGGCTCTGGATTATTTCCTCGAGCTCTCGTTTCCTTCTTCAGGCCCTAGATTTGTTCCTCGGGCTCTGTTCTTGTTCCTCGGGCTCTGGTTGTGTTCCTCGGGCTCTGTTTTTGTTCCTCGAGTTCTGGTTTTGTTCCTCGGGCTCTGGCTTTCTTCCTCAGGATCTGGTTTTGTTCCTCGAGCTCTGGTTTTGTTCCTTGGGCACTGGTTTTGTTCCTCGGGCTCTCGTTTTCTTCCTCAGACTCTCGTTTTGTTCCTCGCGTTCTAGTTTTGTTCCTTGAGCTCTGGTTTTCTTCCTCGGGCTCTGGTTTTCTTCCTCAGGCTCTGGTTTTCTTACTCGGGCTCTGGATTTCTTCCTCGAGCTCTCGTTTTCTTCTTCAGGCCCTAGATTTGTTCCTCGGGCTCTGTTTTTGTTCCTCGGGCTCTGGTTTTGTTTCTTTGGCACTGGTTTTGTTCCTTGGGCTCTCGTTTTCTTCGCCGGCATCTGGTTTTGTTCCAAGAGTTTTAGTTTACTTCCTCGGCCTCTGGTTTTCTTCCTCAGGCTCTCGTTTTCTTCCTGAAGCTGTGCATTAGCTCCTCGGGCTCTGTTTTTTTCCTTGGGCTCTGGTTTTGTTCCTTGACCTCTAGTTTTCTTCCTCGGGCTCTGATTTAATTCCTCGAGGGCTGGTTTTGTTCCTCACGCTCTGGTTTTGTTCCTCGGGTTCTGGTTTTGTTCCTTGGGGTCTGGTTTTGTTCCTCGGGCTCTGCTTTATTTCCACGGGCTCTGGTTTTGTTCCTTGACCTCTGGTTTTGTTCCTCGAGGGCTGGTTTTGTTCCTTGGGCACTAGTTTTCTATCTCGGGCTCTCGTTTTCTTCCTCGGACTCTCGTTTTGTTTCTCGAGCTCTGGTTTTGTTCCTTGAGATCTGGTTTTCTTCCTCGGGCTCTGGTTTTCTTCCTCAGGCTATGGTATTCTTGCTCGGGCTCTGGATTACTTCCTCGAGCTCTCGTTTTCTTCTTCAGGCCCTAGATTTGTTCCTCGGGCTCTGTTCTTGTTCCTCGGGCTCTGGTTGTGTTCCTCAGGCTCTGGTTTTCTTCCTCGAGCTCTGGTTTTGTTCCTCGGGCTCTGGCTTTCTTCCTCAGGATCTGATTTTGTTCCTCGAGCTCTTGTTTTGTTCCTTGGGCACTGCTTTTGTTCCTCGGGCTCTCTTTTTCGTCCTCGGACTCTCCTTTTGTTCCTCGGGTTCTGGTTTTGTTCCTTGACCTCTAGTTTTCTTCCTCGGGCTCTGATTTCATTCCTCGAGGGCTGGTTTTGTTCCTCACGCTCTGGTTTTGTTCCTCGGGTTCTGGTTTTGTTCCTTGGGGTCTGGTTTTATTCCTCGGGCTCTGCTTTATTTCCACGGGCTCTGGTTTTGTTCCTTACGCTCTGGTGGTGTTCCTCGAGGCCTGGTTTTGTTCCTTGGGCTATGGTTTTCTTTCTCGGGCTCTGGCTTGGTTCCTCGGGTCCTGTTTTTTTTCCTCGGGCTCTATTTTTGTTCCTCGGGCTCTGGTTTTGTTCATGGAGGGCTGGTTTTGTTCCTCGGTCTCTGGCTTGGTTCCTCGGGCCCTGTTTTTTTCCTCGGGCTCTGGTTTTGTTCCTATGGACCTCGAGTTGTTCTTCAGGCCCTCCTTTTTGTCCTTGGGCTCTGGTTTTGTTCCTCGGGCTCTGGTTTTCTTCCTCAGGATCTGGTTTTGTTCCTCGAGATATGCTTTTGTTCCTCGGGTACTGGTTTTGTTTCTCGGGCTCTCGTTTTCTTCCTCGGCCTCTGCTTTTCTTCCTCAGGCTCTCATTTTCTTCCTGAAGCTCTGCATTAGCTCCTCGGGCTCTGTTTTGTTCCTCGGGCTCTGGTTTTGTTCCTTGAGCTCTGGTTTTCTTCCTCGGGCTCTGGTTTTCTTCCTCAGGCTCTGGTTTTCTTACTCGGGCTCTGGATTTCTTCCTCGAGCTCTCGTTTTCTTCTTCAGGCCCTAGATTTGTTCCTCGGGCTCTGTTTTTGTTCCTCGGGCTCTGGTTTTGTTTCTTTGGCACTGGTTTTGTTCCTTGGGCTCTCGTTTTCTTCGCCGGCATCTGGTTTTGTTCCAAGAGTTTTAGTTTACTTCCTCGGCCTCTGGTTTTCTTCCTCAGGCTCTCGTTTTCTTCCTGAAGCTGTGCATTAGCTCCTCGGGCTCTGTTTTGTTCCTTGGGCTCTGGTTTTGTTCCTTGACCTCTAGTTTTCTTCCTCGGGCTCTGATTTCATTCCTCGAGGGCTGGTTTTGTTCCTCACGCTCTGGTTTTGTTCCTCGGGTTCTGGTTTTGTTCCTTGGGGTCTGGTTTTGTTCCTCGGGCTCTGCTTTATTTCCACGGGCTCTGGTTTTGTTCCTCTTGCTCTGGTTTTGTTCCTCGAGGGCTGGTTTTGTTCCTTGGGCACTAGTTTTCTATCTCGGGCTCTCGTTTTCTTCCTCGGACTCTCGTTTTGTTTCTCGAGCTCTGGTTTTGTTCCTTGAGATCTGGTTTTCTTCCTCGGGCTCTGGTTTTCTTCCTCAGGCTATGGTTTTCTTGCTCGGGCTCTGGATTACTTCCTCGAGCTCTCGTTTTCTTCTTCAGGCCCTAGATTTGTTCCTCGGGCTCTGTTCTTGTTCCTCGGGCTCTGGTTGTGTTCCTCAGGCTCTGGTTTTCTTCCTCGAGCTCTGGTTTTGTTCCTCGGGCTCTGGCTTTCTTCCTCAGGATCTGATTTTGTTCCTCGAGCTCTTGTTTTGTTCCTTGGGCACTGCTTTTGTTCCTCGGGCTCTCTTTTTCGTCCTCGGACTCTCCTTTTGTTCCTCGGGTTCTGGTTTTGTTCCTTGACCTCTAGTTTTCTTCCTCGGGCTCTGATTTCATTCCTCGAGGGCTGGTTTTGTTCCTCACGCTCTGGTTTTGTTCCTCGGGTTCTGGTTTTGTTCCTTGGGGTCTGGTTTTGTTCCTCGGGCTCTGCTTTATTTCCACGGGCTCTGGTTTTGTTCCTTGACCTCTGGTGGTGTTCCTCGAGGGCTGGTTTTGTTCCTTGGGCTATGGTTTTCTTTCTCGGGCTCTGGCTTGGTTCCTCGGGTCCTGTTTTTTTTCCTCGGGCTCTATTTTTGTTCCTCAGGCTCTGGTTTTGTTCATGGAGGGCTGGTTTTGTTCCTCGGGCTCTGGCTTGGTTCCTCGGGCCCTGTTTTTTTCCTCGGGCTCTGGTTTTGTTCCTATGGACCTCGAGTTGTTCTTCAGGCCCTCCTTTTTGTCCTTGGGCTCTGGTTTTGTTCCTCGGGCTCTGGTTTTCTTCCTCAGGATCTGGTTTTGTTCCTCGAGATATGCTTTTGTTCCTCGGGTACTGGTTTTGTTTCTCGGGCTCTCGTTTTCTTCCTCGGCCTCTGGTTTTCTTCCTCAGGCTCTCATTTTCTTCCTGAAGCTCTGCATTAGCTCCTCGGGCTCTGTTTTGTTCCTCGGGCTCTGGTTTTGTTCCTTGAGCTCTGGTTTTCTTCCTCGGGCTCTGGTTTTCTTCCTCAGGCTCTGGTTTTCTTACTCGGGCTCTGGATTTCTTCCTCGAGCTCTCGTTTTCTTCTTCAGGCCCTGGATTTGTTCCTTGGGCTCTGTTTTTGTTCCTCGGGCTCTGGTTGTGTTCCTCGGGCTCTGGTTTTGTTCCTCGAGCTCTGGTTTTGTTTCTTCGGCACTGGTTTTGTTCCTTGGGCTCTCCTTTTCTGCGTCGGCATCTGGTTTTGTTCCAAGAGTTTTAGTTTACTTCCTCGGTCTCTGGTTCTCTTCCTCAGGCTCTCGTTTTCTTTCTGAAGCTCTGCATTAGCTCCTCGGGCTCTGTTTTGTTCCTCGGGCTCTGGTTTTGTTCCTTGACCTCTAGTTTTCTTCCTCGGGCTCTGATTTCATTCCTCGAGGGCTGGTTTTGTTCCTCACGCTCTGGTTTTGTTCCTCGAGCTCTGGTTTTGTTCCTCGGGCTCTGCTTTATTTCCACGGGCTCTGGTTTTGTTCCTTGACCTCTGGTGGTGTTCATCGAGGGCTGGTTTTTTTCCTTGGGCTATGGTTTCCTTTCTCGGGCTCTGGCTTGGCTCCTCGGGTCCTGTTTTATTTCCTCGGGCTCTATTTTTGTTCCTCGGGCTCCTGTTTTCTTCCTTGGGCTCTGGTTTTGTTCATGGCAGGCTGGTTTTGCTCCTCGGGCTCTGGCTTGGTTCCTCGGGCTCTCGTTTTCTTCCTCGGACTCTTGTTTTGTTCCTCGGGTTCTGGTTTTGTTCCTTGAGCTCTGGTTTTCTTCCTCGGGTTCTGGTTTTCTTCCTCAGGCTCTGGTGTTCTTGCTCGGGCTCTGGATTATTTCCTCGAGCTCTCGTTTCCTTCTTCAGGCCCTAGATTTGTTCCTCGGGCTCTGTTCTTGTTCCTCGGGCTCTGGTTGTGTTCCTCGGGCTCTGTTTTTGTTCCTCGAGTTCTGGTTTTGTTCCTCGGGCTCTGGCTTTCTTCCTCAGGATCTGGTTTTGTTCCTCGAGCTCTGGTTTTGTTCCTTGGGCACTGGTTTTGTTCCTCGGGCTCTCGTTTTCTTCCTCAGACTCTCGTTTTGTTCCTCGGGTTCTAGTTTTGTTCCTTGAGCTCTGGTTTTCTTCCTCGGGTTCTGGTTTTCTTCCTCAGGCTCTGGTTTTCTTACTCGGGCTCTGGATTTCTTCCTCGAGCTCTCGTTTTCTTCTTCAGGCCCTAGATTTGTTCCTCGGGCTCTGTTTTTGTTCCTCGGGCTCTGGTTTTGTTCCTCGAGCTCTGGTTTTGTTTCTTTGGCACTGGTTTTGTTCCTTGGGCTCTCGTTTTCTTCGCCGGCATCTGGTTTTGTTCCAAGAGTTTTAGTTTACTTCCTCGGCCTCTGGTTTTCTTCCTCAGGCTCTCGTTTTCTTTCTGAAGCTGTGCATTAGCTCCTCGGGCTCTGTTTTGTTCCTCGGGCTCTGGTTTTGTTCCTTGGGCACTAGTTTTCTTCCTCGGGCTCTGATTTCATTCCTCGAGGGCTGGTTTTGTTCCTCACGCTCTGGTTTTGTTCCTCGGGTTCTGGTTTTGTTCCTTGGGGTCTGGTTTTGTTCCTCGGGCTCTGCTTTATTTCCACGGGCTCTGGTTTTGTTCCTCTTGCTCTGGTTTTGTTCCTCGAGGGCTGGTTTTGTTCCTTGGGCTATGGTTTTCTTTCTCGGGCTCTGGCTTGGCTCCTCGGGTCCTGTTTTTTTTCCTCGGGCTCTATTTTTGTTCCTCGGGCTCTGGTTTTGTTCATGGAGGGCTGGTTTTGTTCCTCGGGCTCTGGCTTGGTTCCTCGGGCCCTGTTTTTTTCCTCGGGCTCTGGTTTTGCTCCTATGGACCTCGAGTTGTTCTTCAGGCCCTCCTTTTTGTCCTTGGGCTCTGGTTTTGTTCCTCGGGCTCTGGTTTTCTTCCTCAGGATCTGGTTTTGTTCCTCGAGCTCTGGTTTTGTTCCTTGGGCACTAGTTTTCTTCCTCGGGCTCTCGTTTTCTTCCTCGGACTCTCGTTTTGTTCCTCGGGTTCTGGTTTTCTTCCTTGAGCTCTGGTTTTCTTCCTCGGGCTCTGGTTTTCTTCCTCAGGCTCTGGTTTTCTTGCTCGGGCTCTGGATTATTTCCTCGAGCTCTCGTTTTCTTCTTCAGGCCCTAGATTTGTTCCTCGGGCTCTGTTCTTCTTCCTCGGGCTCTGGTTGTGTTCCTCGGGCTCTGTTTTTGTTCCTCGAGTTCTGGTTTTGTTCCTCGGGCTCTGGCTTTCTTCCTCAGGATCTGGTTTTGTTCCTCGAGCTCTGGTTTTGTTCCTTGGGCACTGGTTTTTTTCCTCGGGCTCTCGTTTTCTTCCTCAGACTCTCGTTTTGTTCCTCGGTCTCTGGTTTTGTTCCTTGAGCTCTGGTTTTCTTCCTCGGGCTCTGGTTTTCTTCCTCAGGCTCTAGTTTTCTTGCTCGGGCTCTGGATTTCTTCCTCGAGCTCTCGTTTTCTTCTTCAGGCCCTAGATTTGTTCCTCGGGCTCTGTTTTTGTTCCTCGGGCTCTGGTTTTGTTCCTCGGGCTCTGGTTTTGTTTCTTTGGCACTGGTTTTGTTCCTTGGGCTCTCGTTTTCTTCGCCGGCATCTGGTTTTGTTCCAAGAGTTTTAGCTTACTTCCTCGGCCTCTGGTTTTCTTCCTCAGGCTCTCATTTTCTTCCTGAAGCTGTGCATTAGCTCCTCGGGCTCTGTTTTGTTCCTCGGGCTCTGGTTTTGTTCCTTGACCTCTAGTTTTCTTCCTCGGGCTCTGATTTCATTCCTCGAGGGCTGGTTTTGTTCCTCACGCTCTGGTTTTGTTCCTCGGGTTCTGGTTTTGTTCCTTGGGGTCTGGTTTTGTTCCTCGGGCTCTGCTTTATTTCCACGGGCTCTGGTTTTGTTCCTTGACCTCTGGTGGTGTTCCTCGAGGGCTGGTTTTGTTCCTTGGGCTATGGTTTTCTTTCTCGGGCTCTGGCTTGGTTCCTCGGGTCCTGTTTTTTTTCCTCGGGCTCTATTTTTGTTCCTCGGGCTCTGGTTTTGTTCATGGAGGGCTGGTTTTGTTCCTCGGGCTCTGGCTTGGTTCCTCGGGCCCTGTTTTTTTCCTCGGGCTCTGGTTTTGTTCCTATGGACCTCGAGTTGTTCTTCAGGCCCTCCTTTTTGTCCTTGGGCTCTGGTTTTGTTCCTCGGGCTCTGGTTTTCTTCCTCAGGATCTGGTTTTGTTCCTCGAGATATGCTTTTGTTCCTCGGGTACTGGTTTTGTTTCTCGGGCTCTCGTTTTCTTCCTCGGCCTCTGGTTTTCTTCCTCAGGCTCTCATTTTCTTCCTGAAGCTCTGCATTAGCTCCTCGGGCTCTGTTTTGTTCCTCGGGCTCTGGTTTTGTTCCTTGAGCTCTGGTTTTCTTCCTCGGGCTCTGGTTTTCTTCCTCAGGCTCTGGTTTTCTTACTCGGGCTCTGGATTTCTTCCTCGAGCTCTCGTTTTCTTCTTCAGGCCCTAGATTTGTTCCTCGGGCTCTGGTTTTGTTCCTCGGGCTCTGGTTTTGTTCCTCGAGCTCTGGTTTTTTTTCTTCGGCACTGGTTTTGTTCCTTGGGCTCTCGTTTTCTTCGCCGGCATCTGGTTTTGTTCCAAGAGTTTTAGTTTACTTCCTCGGCCTCTGGTTTTCTTCCTCAGGCTCTCGTTTTCTTCCTGAAGCTGTGCATTAGCTCCTCGGGCTCTGTTTTGTTCCTCGGGCTCTGGTTTTGTTCCTTGACCTCTAGTTTTCTTCCTCGGGCTCTGATTTCATTCCTCGAGGGCTGGTTTTGTTCCTCACGCTCTGGTTTTGTTCCTCGGGTTCTGGTTTTGTTCCTTGGGGTCTGGTTTTGTTCCTCGGGCTCTGCTTTATTTCCACGGGCTCTGGTTTTGTTCCTCTTGCTCTGGTTTTGTTCCTCGAGGGCTGGTTTTGTTCCTTGGGCTATGGTTTTCTTTCTCGGGCTCTGGCTTGGTTCCTCGGGTCCTGTTTTTTTTCCTCGGGCTCTATTTTTGTTCCTCGGGCTCTGGTTTTGTTCATGGAGGGCTGGTTTTGTTCCTCGGGCTCTGGCTTGGTTCCTCGGGCCCTGTTTTTTTCCTCGGGCTCTGGTTTTGTTCCTATGGACCTCGAGTTGTTCTTCAGGCCCTCCTTTTTGTCCTTGGGCTCTGGTTTTGTTCCTCGGGCTCTGGTTTTCTTCCTCAGGATCTGGTTTTGTTCCTCGAGCTCTGGTTTTGTTCTTTGGGCACTAGTTTTCTATCTCGGGCTCTCGTTTTCTTCCTCGGACTCTCTTTTTTTTTCTCGAGCTCTGGTTTTGTTCCTTGAGATCTGGTTTTCATTCTTGGGCTCTGGTTTTCTTCCTCAGGCTCTGGTTTTCTTGCTCGGGCTCTGGATTACTTCCTCGAGCTCTCGTTTTCTTCTTCAGGCCCTAGATTTGTTCCTCGGGCTCTGTTCTTGTTCCTCAGGCTCTGGTTGTGTTCCTCAGGCTCTGGTTTTCTTCCTCGAGCTCTGGTTTTGTTCCTCGGGCTCTGGCTTTCTTCCTCAGGATCTGATTTGTTCCTCGAGCTCTCGTTTTGTTCCTTGGGCACTGCTTTTGTTCCTCGGGCTCTCTTTTTCTTCCTCGGACTCTCGTTTTGTTCCTCGGGTTCTGGTTTTGTTCCTTGACCTCTAGTTTTCTTCCTCGGGCTCTGATTTCATTCCTCGAGGGCTGGTTTTGTTCCTCACGCTCTGGTTTTGTTCCTCGGGTTCTGGTTTTGTTCCTTGGGGTCTGGTTTTGTTCCTCGGGCTCTGCTTTATTTCCACGGGCTCTGGTTTTGTTCCTTGACCTCTGGTGGTGTTCCTCGAGGGCTGGTTTTTTTCCTTGGGCTATGGTTTTCTTTCTCAGGCTCTGGCTTGGCTCCTCGGGTCCTGTTTTATTTCCTCGGGCTCTATTTCTGTTCCTCGGGCTCTTGTTTTCTTCCTTGGGCTCTGGTTTTGTTCATGGCGGGCTGGTTTTGTTCCTCGGGCTCTGGCTTGGTTCCTCGGGCTCTCGTTTTCTTCCTTGGACTCTCGTTTTCTTCCTCGGGTTCTGGTTTTCTTCCTTGAGCTCTGGTTTTCTTCCTCGGGCTCTGGTTTTCTTCCTCAGGCTCTGGTTTTCTTGCTCGGGCTCTGGATTATTTCCTCGAGCTCTCGTTTTTTCTTCAGGCCCTAGATTTGTTCCTCGGGCTCTGTTCTTGTTCCTCGAGCTCTGGTTGTGTTCCTCGGGCTCTGTTTTTGTTCCTCGAGTTCTGGTTTTGTTCCTCGGGCTCTGGCTTTCTTCCTCAGGATCTGGTTTTGTTCCTCGAGCTCTGGTTTTGTTCCTTGGGCACTGGTTTTGTTCCTCGGGCTCTCGTTTTCTTCCTCAGACTCTCGTTTTGTTCCTCGGTCTCTGGTTTTGTTCCTTGAGCTCTGGTTTTCTTCCTCGGGCTCTGGTTTTCTTCCTCAGGCTCTGGTGTTCTTGCTCGGGCTCTGGATTACTTCCTCGAGCTCTCGTTTTCTTCTTCAGGCCCTAGATTTATTCCTCGGGCTCTGTTCTTGTTCCTCGGGCTCTGGTTGTGTTCCTCAGGCTCTGGTTTTCTTCCTCGAGCTCTGGTTTTGTTCCTCGGGCTCTGGCTTTCTTCCTCAGGATCTGATTTTGTTCCTCGAGCTCTCGTTTTGTTCCTTGGGCACTGGTTTTGTTCCTCGGGATCTCGTTTTCTTCCTCGGACTCTCCTTTTGTTCCTCGGGTTCTGGTTTTGTTCCTTGACCTCTAGTTTTCTTCCTCGGGCTCTGATTTCATTCCTCGAGGGCTGGTTTTGTTCCTCACGCTCTGGTTTTGTTCCTCGGGTTCTGGTTTTGTTCCTTGGGGTCTGGTTTTGTTCCTCGGGCTCTGCTTTATTTCCACGGGCTCTGGTTTTGTTCCTTGACCTCTGGTGGTGTTCATCGAGGGCTGGTTTTTTTCCTTGGGCTATGGTTTTCTTTCTTGGGTTCTGGCTTGGTTCCTCGGGTCCTATTTTATTTCCTCGGGCTCTATTTTTGTTCCTCGGGCTCTTGTTTTCTTCCTTGGGCTCTGGTTTTGTTCATGGCGGGCTGGTTTTGTTCCTCGGGCTCTGGCTTGGTTCCTCGGGCTCTCGTTTTCTTCCTCGGACTCTCGTTTTGTTCCTCGGGTTCTGGTTTTGTTCCTTGAGCTCTGGTTTTCTTCCTCGGGTTCTGGTTTTCTTCCTCAGGCTCTGGTGTTCTTGCTCGGGCTCTGGATTATTTCCTCGAGCTCTCGTTTCCTTCTTCAGGCCCTAGATTTGTTCCTCGGGCTCTGTTCTTGTTCCTCGGGCTCTGGTTGTGTTCCTCGGGCTCTGTTTTTGTTCCTCGAGTTCTGGTTTTGTTCCTCGGGCTCTGGCTTTCTTCCTCAGGATCTGGTTTTGTTCCTCGAGCTCTGGTTTTGTTCCTTGGGCACTGGTTTTGTTCCTCGGGCTCTCGTTTTCTTCCTCAGACTCTCGTTTTGTTCCTCGGTCTCTGGTTTTGTTCCTTGAGCTCTGGTTTTCTTCCTCGGGCTGTGGTTTTATTCCTCAGGCTCTGGTTTTCTTACTCGGGCTCTGGATTTCTTCCTCGAGCTCTCGTTTTCTTCTTCAGGCCCTAGATTTGTTCCTCGGGCTCTGTTTTTGTTCCTCGGGCTCTGTTTTTGTTCCTCGGGCTCTGGTTTTGTTCCTCGGGCTCTGGTTTTGTTTCTTCGGCACTGGTTTTTTTCCTTGGGCTCTCCTTTTCTGCGTCGGCATCTGGTTTTGTTCCAAGAGTTTTAGTTTACTTCCTCGGCCTCTGGTTTTCTTCCTCAGGCTCTCGTTTTCTTTCTGAAGCTCTGCATTAGCTCCTCGGGCTCTGTTTTGTTCCTCGGGCTCTGGTTTTGTTCCTTGACCTCTAGTTTTCTTCCTCGGGCTCTGATTTCATTCCTCGAGGGCTGGTTTTGTTCCTCACGCTCTGGTTTTGTTCCTCGGGTTCTGGTTTTGTTCCTTGGGGTCTGGTTTTGTTCCTCGGGCTCTGCTTTATTTCCACGGGCTCTGGTTTTGTTCCTCTTGCTCTGGTTTTTTTCCTCGAGGGCTGGTTTTGTTCCTTGGGCTATGGTTTTCTTTCTCGGGCTCTGGCTTGGTTCCTCGGGTCCTGTTTTTTTTCCTCGGGCTCTATTTTTGTTCCTCGGGCTCTGGTTTTGTTCATGGAGGGCTGGTTTTGTTCCTCGGGCTCTGGCTTGGTTCCTCGGGCTCTCGTTTTCTTCCTCGGACTCTTGTTTTGTTCCTCGGGTTCTGGTTTTGTTCCTTGAGCTCTGGTTTTCTTCCTCTGGTTCTGGTTTTCTTCCTCAGGCTCTGGTGTTCTTGCTCGGGCTCTGGATTACTTCCTCGAGCTCTCGTTTCCTTCTTCAGGCCCTAGATTTATTCCTCGGGCTCTGTTCTTGTTCCTCGGGCTCTGGTTGTGTTCCTCAGGCTCTGGTTTTGTTCCTCGAGCTCTGGTTTTGTTCCTCGGGCTCTGGCTTTCTTCCTCAGGATCTGATTTTGTTCCTCGAGCTCTCGTTTTGTTCCTTGGGCACTGGTTTTGTTCCTCGGGATCTCGTTTTCTTCCTCGGACTCTCCTTTTGTTCCTCGGGTTCTGGTTTTGTTCCTTGACCTCTAGTTTTCTTCCTCGGGCTCTGATTTCATTCCTCGAGGGCTGGTTTTGTTCCTCAGGCTCTGGTTTTGTTACTCGGGTTCTGGTTTTGTTCCTTGGGGTCTGGTTTTGTTCCTCGGGCTCTGCTTTATTTCCACGGGCTCTGGTTTTGTTCCTTGACCTCTGGTGGTGTTCCTCGAGGGCTGGTTTTTTTCCTTGGGCTATGGTTTTCTTTCTCGGGCTCTGGCTTGGTTCCTTGGGTCCTGTTTTATTTCCTCGGGCTCTATTTTTGTTCCTCGGGCTCTTGTTTTCTTCCTTGGGCTCTGGTTTTGTTCATGGCGGGCTGGTTTTGTTCCTCGGGCTCTGGCTTGGTTCCTCGGGCTCTCGTTTTCTTCCTCGGACTCTCGTTTTCTTCCTCGGGTTCTGGTTTTGTTCCTTGAGTTCTGGTTTTCTTCCTCGGGTTCTTGTTTTCTTCCTCAGGCTCTGGTGTTCTTGCTCGGGCTCTGGATTATTTCCTCGAGCTCTCGTTTCCTTCTTCAGGCCCTAGATTTGTTCCTCGGGCTCTGTTCTTGTTCCTCGGGCTCTGGTTGTGTTCCTCGGGCTCTGTTTTTTTTCCTCGAGTTCTGGTTTTGTTCCTCGGGCTCTGGCTTTCTTCCTCAGGATCTGGTTTTGTTCCTCGAGCTCTGGTTTTGTTCCTTGGGCACTGGTTTTGTTCCTCGGGCTCTCGTTTTCTTCCTCAGACTCTCGTTTTGTTCCTCGGTCTCTGGTTTTGTTCCTTGAGCTCTGGTTTTCTTCCTCGGGCTCTGGTTTTCTTCCTCAGGCTCTGGTGTTCTTGCTCGGGCTCTGGATTACTTCCTCGAGCTCTCGTTTTCTTCTTCAGGCCCTAGATTTATTCCTCGGGCTCTGTTCTTGTTCCTCGGGCTCTGGTTGTGTTCCTCAGGCTCTGGTTTTCTTCCTCGAGCTCTGGTTTTGTTCCTCGGGCTCTGGCTTTCTTCCTCAGGATCTGATTTTGTTCCTCGAGCTCTCGTTTTGTTCCTTGGGCACTGCTTTTGTTCCTCGGGATCTCGTTTTCTTCCTCGGACTCTCCTTTTGTTCCTCGGGTTCTGGTTTTGTTCCTTGACCTCTAGTTTTCTTCCTCGGGCTCTGATTTCATTCCTCGAGGGCTGGTTTTGTTCCTCACGCTCTGGTTTTGTTCCTCGGGTTCTGGTTTTGTTCCTTGGGGTCTGGTTTTGTTCCTCGGGCTCTGCTTTATTTCCACGGGCTCTGGTTTTGTTCCTTGACCTCTGGTGGTGTTCATCGAGGGCTGGTTTTTTTCCTTGGGCTATGGTTTTCTTTCTTGGGTTCCGGCTTGGTTCCTCGGGTCCTGTTTTATTTCCTCGGGCTCTATTTTTGTTCCTCGGGCTCTTGTTTTCTTCCTTGGGCTCTGGTTTTGTTCATGGCGGGCTGGTTTTGTTCCTCGGGCTCTGGCTTGGTTCCTCGGGCTCTCGTTTTCTTCCTCGGACTCTCGTTTTGTTCCTCGGGTTCTGGTTTTGTTCCTTGAGCTCTGGTTTTCTTCCTCGGGTTCTGGTTTTCTTCCTCAGGCTCTGGTGTTCTTGCTCGGGCTCTGGATTATTTCCTCGAGCTCTCGTTTCCTTCTTCAGGCCCTAGATTTGTTCCTCGGGCTCTGTTCTTGTTCCTCGGGCTCTGGTTGTGTTCCTCGGGCTCTGTTTTTGTTCCTCGAGTTCTGGTTTTGTTCCTCGGGCTCTGGCTTTCTTCCTCAGGATCTGGTTTTGTTCCTCGAGCTCTGGTTTTGTTCCTTGGGCACTGGTTTTGTTCCTCGGGCTCTCGTTTTCTTCCTCAGACTCTCGTTTTGTTCCTCGGTCTCTGGTTTTGTTCCTTGAGCTCTGGTTTTCTTCCTCGGGCTCTGGTTTTATTCCTCAGGCTCTGGTTTTCTTACTCGGGCTCTGGATTTCTTCCTCGAGCTCTCGTTTTCTTCTTCAGGCCCTAGATTTGTTCCTCGGGCTCTGTTTTTGTTCCTCGGGCTCTGGTTTTGTTCCTCGAGCTCTGGTTTTGTTTCTTTGGCACTGGTTTTGTTCCTTGGGCTCTCGTTTTCTTCGCCGGCATCTGGTTTTGTTCCAAGAGTTTTAGTTTACTTCCTCGGCCTCTGGTTTTCTTCCTCAGGCTCTCGTTTTCTTTCTGAAGCTGTGCATTAGCTCCTCGGGCTCTGTTTTGTTCCTCGGGCTCTGGTTTTGTTCCTTGACCTCTAGTTTTCTTCCTCGGGCTCTGATTTCATTCCTCGAGGGCTGGTTTTGTTCCTCACGCTCTGGTTTTGTTCCTCGGGTTCTGGTTTTGTTCCTTGGGGTCTGGTTTTGTTCCTCGGGCTCTGCTTTATTTCCACGGGCTCTGGTTTTGTTCCTCTTGCTCTGGTTTTTTTCCTCGAGGGCTGGTTTTGTTCCTTGGGCTATGGTTTTCTTTCTCGGGCTCTGGCTTGGTTCCTCGGGTCCTGTTTTTTTTCCTCGGGCTCTATTTTTGTTCCTCGGGCTCTGGTTTTGTTCATGGAGGGCTGGTTTTGTTCCTCGGGCTCTGGCTTGGTTCCTCGGGCTCTCGTTTTCTTCCTCGGACTCTTGTTTTGTTCCTCGGGTTCTGGTTTTGTTCCTTGAGCTCTGGTTTTCTTCCTCTGGTTCTGGTTTTCTTCCTCAGGCTCTGGTGTTCTTGCTCGGGCTCTGGATTACTTCCTCGAGCTCTCGTTTCCTTCTTCAGGCCCTAGATTTATTCCTCGGGCTCTGTTCTTGTTCCTCGGGCTCTGGTTGTGTTCCTCAGGCTCTCGTTTTGTTCCTCGAGCTCTGGTTTTGTTCCTCGGGCTCTGGCTTTCTTCCTCAGGATCTGATTTTGTTCCTCGAGCTCTGGTTTTGTTCCTTGGGCACTGGTTTTGTTCCTCGGGATCTCGTTTTCTTCCTCGGACTCTCCTTTTGTTCCTCGGGCTCTGGTTTTGTTCCTTGACCTCTAGTTTTCTTCCTCGGGCTCTGATTTCATTCCTCGAGGGCTGGTTTTGTTCCTCAGGCTCTGGTTTTGTTCCTCGGGTTCTGGTTTTGTTCCTTGGGGTCTGGTTTTGTTCCTCGGGCTCTGCTTTATTTCCACGGGCTCTGGTTTTGTTCCTCTTGCTCTGGTTTTTTTCCTCGAGGGCTGGTTTTGTTCCTTGGGCTATGGTTTTCTTTCTCGGGCTCTGGCTTGGTTCCTCGGGTCCTGTTTTTTTTCCTCGGGCTCTATTTTTGTTCCTCGGGCTCTTGTTTTTTTCCTTGGGCTCTGGTTTTGTTCATGGCGGGCTGGTTTTGTTCCTCGGGCTCTGGCTTGGTTCCTCGGGCTCTCGTTTTCTTCCTCGGACTCTCGTTTTGTTCCTCGGGTTCTGGTTTTGTTCCTTGAGTTCTGGTTTTCTTCCTCGGGTTCTTGTTTTCTTCCTCAGGCTCTGGTGTTCTTGCTCGGGCTCTGGATTATTTCCTCGAGCTCTCGTTTCCTTCTTCAGGCCCTAGATTTGTTCCTCGGGCTCTGTTCTTGTTCCTCGGGCTCTGGTTGTGTTCCTCGGGCTCTGTTTTTGTTCCTCGAGTTCTGGTTTTGTTCCTCGGGCTCTAGCATTCTTCCTCAGGATCTGTTTTTGTTCCTCGAGCTCTGGTTTTGTTCCTTGGGCACTGGTTTTGTTCCTCGGGCTCTCGTTTTCTTCCTCAGACTCTCGTTTTGTTCCTCGGGTTCTAGTTTTGTTCCTTGAGCTCTGGTTTTCTTCCTCGGGCTCTGGATTTCTTCCTCGAGCTCTCGTTTTCTTCTTCAGGCCCTAGATTTGTTCCTCGGGCTCTGTTTTTGTTCCTCGAGCTCTGGTTTTGTTTCTTTGGCACTGGTTTTGTTCCTTGGGCTCTCGTTTTCTTCGCCGGCATCTGGTTTTGTTCCAAGAGTTTTAGTTTACTTCCTCGGCCTCTGGTTTTCTTCCTCAGGCTCTCGTTTTCTTTCTGAAGCTGTGCATTAGCTCCTCGGGCTCTGTTTTGTTCCTCGGGCTCTGGTTTTGTTCCTTGACCTCTAGTTTTCTTCCTCGGGCTCTGATTTCATTCCTCGAGGGCTGGTTTTGTTCCTCACGCTCTGGTTTTGTTCCTCGGGTTCTGGTTTTGTTCCTTGGGGTCTGGTTTTGTTCCTCGGGCTCTGCTTTATTTCCACGGGCTCTGGTTTTGTTCCTCTTGCTCTGGTTTTTTTCCTCGAGGGCTGGTTTTGTTCCTTGGGCTATGGTTTTCTTTCTCGGGCTCTGGCTTGGTTCCTCGGGTCCTGTTTTTTTTCCTCGGGCTCTATTTTTGTTCCTCGGGCTCTGGTTTTGTTCATGGAGGGCTGGTTTTGTTCCTCGGGCTCTGGCTTGGTTCCTCGGGCTCTCGTTTTCTTCCTCGGACTCTTGTTTTGTTCCTCGGGTTCTGGTTTTGTTCCTTGAGATCTGGTTTTCTTCCTCTGGTTCTGGTTTTCTTCCTCAGGCTCTGGTGTTCTTGCTCGGGCTCTGGATTACTTCCTCGAGCTCTCGTTTCCTTCTTCAGGCCCTAGATTTATTCCTCGGGCTCTGTTCTTGTTCCTCGGGCTCTGGTTGTGTTCCTCAGGCTCTCGTTTTGTTCCTCGAGCTCTGGTTTTGTTCCTCGGGCTCTGGCTTTCTTCCTCAGGATCTGATTTTGTTCCTCGAGCTCTGGTTTTGTTCCTTGGGCACTGGTTTTGTTCCTCGGGATCTCGTTTTCTTCCTCGGACTCTCCTTTTGTTCCTCGGGCTCTGGTTTTGTTCCTTGACCTCTAGTTTTCTTCCTCGGGCTCTGATTTCATTCCTCGAGGGCTGGTTTTGTTCCTCAGGCTCTGGTTTTGTTCCTCGGGTTCTGGTTTTGTTCCTTGGGGTCTGGTTTTGTTCCTCGGGCTCTGCTTTATTTCCACGGGCTCTGGTTTTGTTCCTCTTGCTCTGGTTTTTTTCCTCGAGGGCTGGTTTTGTTCCTTGGGCTATGGTTTTCTTTCTCGGGCTCTGGCTTGGTTCCTCGGGTCCTGTTTTTTTTCCTCGGGCTCTATTTTTGTTCCTCGGGCTCTTGTTTTTTTCCTTGGGCTCTGGTTTTGTTCATGGCGGGCTGGTTTTGTTCCTCGGGCTCTGGCTTGGTTCCTCGGGCTCTCGTTTTCTTCCTCGGACTCTCGTTTTGTTCCTCGGGTTCTGGTTTTGTTCCTTGAGTTCTGGTTTTCTTCCTCGGGTTCTTGTTTTCTTCCTCAGGCTCTGGTGTTCTTGCTCGGGCTCTGGATTATTTCCTCGAGCTCTCGTTTCCTTCTTCAGGCCCTAGATTTGTTCCTCGGGCTCTGTTCTTGTTCCTCGGGCTCTGGTTGTGTTCCTCGGGCTCTGTTTTTGTTCCTCGAGTTCTGGTTTTGTTCCTCGGGCTCTAGCATTCTTCCTCAGGATCTGTTTTTGTTCCTCGAGCTCTGGTTTTGTTCCTTGGGCACTGGTTTTGTTCCTCGGGCTCTCGTTTTCTTCCTCAGACTCTCGTTTTGTTCCTCGGGTTCTAGTTTTGTTCCTTGAGCTCTGGTTTTCTTCCTCGGGCTCTGGATTTCTTCCTCGAGCTCTCGTTTTCTTCTTCAGGCCCTAGATTTGTTCCTCGGGCTCTGTTTTTGTTCCTCGGGCTCTGGTTTTGTTTCTTTGGCACTGGTTTTGTTCCTTGGGCTCTCGTTTTCTTCGCCGGCATCTGGTTTTGTTCCAAGAGTTTTAGTTTACTTCCTCGGCCTCTGGTTTTCTTCCTCAGGCTCTCGTTTTCTTCCTGAAGCTGTGCATTAGCTCCTCGGGCTCTGTTTTGTTCCTCGGGCTCTGGTTTTGTTCCTTGACCTCTAGTTTTCTTCCTCGGGCTCTGATTTCATTCCTCGAGGGCTGGTTTTGTTCCTCACGCTCTGGTTTTGTTCCTCGGGTTCTGGTTTTGTTCCTTGGGGTCTGGTTTTGTTCCTCGGGCTCTGCTTTATTTCCACGGGCTCTGGTTTTGTTCCTCTTGCTCTGGTTTTGTTCCTCGAGGGCTGGTTTTGTTCCTTGGGCTATGGTTTTCTTTCTCGGGCTCTGGCTTGGTTCCTCGGGTCCTGTTTTTTTTCCTCGGGCTCTATTTTTGTTCCTCGGGCTCTGGTTTTGTTCATGGAGGGCTGGTTTTGTTCCTCGGGCTCTGGCTTGGTTCCTCGGGCCCTGTTTTTTCCCTCGGGCTCTGGTTTTGTTCCTATGGACCTCGAGTTGTTCTTCAGGCCCTCCTTTTTGTCCTTGGGCTCTGGTTTTGTTCCTCGGGCTCTGGTTTTCTTCCTCAGGATCTGGTTTTGTTCCTCGAGCTCTAGTTTTGTTCCTTGGGCACTAGTTTTCTATCTCGGGCTCTCGTTTTCTTCCTCGGACTCTCTTTTTTTTTCTCGAGCTCTGGTTTTGTTCCTTGAGATCTGGTTTTCATTCTTGGGCTCTGGTTTTCTTCCTCAGGCTCTGGTTTTCTTGCTCGGGCTCTGGATTACTTCCTCGAGCTCTCGTTTTCTTCTTCAGGCCCTAGATTTGTTCCTCGGGCTCTGTTCTTGTTCCTCAGGCTCTGGTTGTGTTCCTCAGGCTCTGGTTTTCTTCCTCGAGCTCTGGTTTTGTTCCTCGGGCTCTGGCTTTCTTCCTCAGGATCTGATTTGTTCCTCGAGCTCTGGTTTTGTTCCTTGGGCACTGGTTTTGTTCCTCGGGCTCTCTTTTTCTTCCTCGGACTCTCCTTTTGTTCCTCGGGTTCTGGTTTTGTTCCTTGACCTCTAGTTTTCTTCCTCGGGCTCTGATTTCATTCCTCGAGGGCTGGTTTTGTTCCTCACGCTCTGGTTTTGTTCCTCGGGTTCTGGTTTTGTTCCTTGGGGTCTGGTTTTGTTCCTCGGGCTCTGCTTTATTTCCACGGGCTCTGGTTTTGTTCCTCTTGCTCTGGTTTTGTTCCTCGAGGGCTGGTTTTTTTCCTTGGGCTATGGTTTTCTTTCTCGGGCTCTGGCTTGGTTCCTCGGGTCCTGTTTTTTTTCCTCGGGCTCTATTTTTGTTCCTCGGGCTCTGGTTTTGTTCATGGAGGGCTGGTTTTGTTCCTCGGGCTCTGGCTTGGTTCCTCGGGCCCTGTTTTTTCCCTCGGGCTCTGGTTTTGTTCCTATGGACCTCGAGTTGTTCTTCAGGCCCTCCTTTTTGTCCTTGGGCTCTGGTTTTGTTCCTCGGGCTCTGGTTTTCTTCCTCAGGATCTGGTTTTGTTCCTCGAGCTCTAGTTTTGTTCCTTGGGCACTAGTTTTCTATCTCGGGCTCTCGTTTTCTTCCTCGGACTCTCTTTTTTTTTCTCGAGCTCTGGTTTTGTTCCTTGAGATCTGGTTTTCATTCTTGGGCTCTGGTTTTCTTCCTCAGGCTCTGGTTTTCTTGCTCGGGCTCTGGATTACTTCCTCGAGCTCTCGTTTTCTTCTTCAGGCCCTAGATTTGTTCCTCGGGCTCTGTTCTTGTTCCTCAGGCTCTGGTTGTGTTCCTCAGGCTCTGGTTTTCTTCCTCGAGCTCTGGTTTTGTTCCTCGGGCTCTGGCTTTCTTCCTCAGGATCTGATTTGTTCCTCGAGCTCTCGTTTTGTTCCTTGGGCACTGCTTTTGTTCCTCGGGCTCTCTTTTTCTTCCTCGGACTCTCCTTTTGTTCCTCGGGTTCTGGTTTTGTTCCTTGACCTCTAGTTTTCTTCCTCGGGCTCTGATTTCATTCCTCGAGGGCTGGTTTTGTTCCTCACGCTCTGGTTTTGTTCCTCGGGTTCTGGTTTTGTTCCTTGGGGTCTGGTTTTGTTCCTCGGGCTCTGCTTTATTTCCACGGGCTCTGGTTTTGTTCCTCTTGCTCTGGTTTTGTTCCTCGAGGGCTGGTTTTTTTCCTTGGGCTATGGTTTTCTTTCTCGGGCTCTGGCTTGGCTCCTCGGGTCCTGTTTTATTTCCTCGGGCTCTATTTTTGTTCCTCGGGCTCTTTTTTTCTTCCTTGGGCTCTGGTTTTGTTCATGGCGGGCTGGTTTTGTTCCTCGGGCTCTGGCTTGGTTCCTCGGGCTCTCGTTTTCTTCCTTGGACTCTCGTTTTCTTCCTCGGGCTCTGGTTTTGTTCCTTGAGCTCTGGTTTTCTTCCTCGGGCTCTGGTTTTCTTCCTCAGGCTCTGGTGTTCTTGCTCGGGCTCTGGATTACTTCCTCGAGCTCTCGTTTTCTTCTTCAGGCCCTAGATTTATTCCTCGGTCTCTGTTCTTGTTCCTCGGGCTCTGGTTGTGTTCCTCAGGCTCTGGTTTTCTTCCTCGAGCTCTGGTTTTGTTCCTCGGGCTCTGGCTTTCTTCCTCAGGATCTGATTTTGTTCCTCGAGCTCTCGTTTTGTTCCTTGGGCACTGGTTTTGTTCCTCGGGATCTCGTTTTCTTCCTCGGACTCTCCTTTTGTTCCTCGGGTTCTGGTTTTGTTCCTTGACCTCTAGTTTTCTTCCTCGGGCTCTGATTTCATTCCTCGAGGGCTGGTTTTGTTCCTCACGCTCTGGTTTTGTTCCTCGGGTTCTGGTTTTGTTCCTTGGGGTCTGGTTTTGTTCCTCGGGCTCTGCTTTATTTCCACGGGCTCTGGTTTTGTTCCTTGACCTCTGGTGGTGTTCATCGAGGGCTGGTTTTTTTCCTTGGGCTATGGTTTTCTTTCTCCGGCTCTGGCTTGGTTCCTCGGGTCCTGTTTTATTTCCTCGGGCTCTATTTTTGTTCCTCGGGCTCTTGTTTTCTTCCTTGGGCTCTGGTTTTGTTCATGGCGGGCTGGTTTTGTTCCTCGGGCTCTGGCTTGGTTCCTCGGGCTCTCGTTTTCTTCCTCGGACTCTCGTTTTGTTCCTCGGGTTCTGGTTTTGTTCCTTGAGCTCTGGTTTTCTTCCTCGGGTTCTGGTTTTCTTCCTCAGGCTCTGGTGTTCTTGCTCGGGCTCTGGATTATTTCCTCGAGCTCTCGTTTCCTTCTTCAGGCCCTAGATTTGTTCCTCGGGCTCTGTTCTTGTTCCTCGGGCTCTGGTTGTGTTCCTCGGGCTCTGTTTTTGTTCCTCGAGTTCTGGTTTTGTTCCTCGGGCTCTGGCTTTCTTCCTCAGGATCTGGTTTTGTTCCTCGAGCTCTGGTTTTGTTCCTTGGGCACTGGTTTTGTTCCTCGGGCTCTCGTTTTCTTCCTCAGACTCTCGTTTTGTTCCTCGGTCTCTGGTTTTGTTCCTTGAGCTCTGGTTTTCTTCCTCGGGCTCTGGTTTTATTCCTCAGGCTCTGGTTTTCTTACTCGGGCTCTGGATTTCTTCCTCGAGCTCTCGTTTTCTTCTTCAGGCCCTAGATTTGTTCCTCGGGCTCTGTTTTTGTTCCTCGGGCTCTGGTTTTGTTCCTCGGGCTCTGGTTTTGTTCCTCGGGCTCTGGTTTTGTTTCTTCGGCACTGGTTTTTTTCCTTGGGCTCTCCTTTTCTGCGTCGGCATCTGGTTTTGTTCCAAGAGTTTTAGTTTACTTCCTCGGCCTCTGGTTTTCTTCCTCAGGCTCTCGTTTTCTTTCTGAAGCTCTGCATTAGCTCCTCGGGCTCTGTTTTGTTCCTCGGGCTCTGGTTTTGTTCCTTGACCTCTAGTTTTCTTCCTCGGGCTCTGATTTCATTCCTCGAGGGCTGGTTTTGTTCCTCACGCTCTGGTTTTGTTCCTCGGGTTCTGGTTTTGTTCCTTGGGGTCTGGTTTTGTTCCTCGGGCTCTGCTTTATTTCCACGGGCTCTGGTTTTGTTCCTCTTGCTCTGGTTTTGTTCCTCGAGGGCTGGTTTTTTTCCTTGGGCTATGGTTTTCTTTCTCGGGCTCTGGCTTGGCTCCTCGGGTCCTGTTTTATTTCCTCGGGCTCTATTTTTGTTCCTCGGGCTCTTGTTTTCTTCCTTGGGCTCTGGTTTTGTTCATGGCGGGCTGGTTTTGTTCCTCGGGCTCTGGCTTGGTTCCTCGGGCTCTCGTTTTCTTCCTTGGACTCTCGTTTTCTTCCTCGGGCTCTGGTTTTGTTCCTTGAGCTCTGGTTTTCTTCCTCGGGCTCTGGTTTTCTTCCTCAGGCTCTGGTGTTCTTGCTCGGGCTCTGGATTACTTCCTCGAGCTCTCGTTTTCTTCTTCAGGCCCTAGATTTATTCCTCGGGCTCTGTTCTTGTTCCTCGGGCTCTGGTTGTGTTCCTCAGGCTCTGGTTTTCTTCCTCGAGCTCTGGTTTTGTTCCTCGGGCTCTGGCTTTCTTCCTCAGGATCTGATTTTGTTCCTCGAGCTCTCGTTTTGTTCCTTGGGCACTGGTTTTGTTCCTCGGGATCTCGTTTTCTTCCTCGGACTCTCCTTTTGTTCCTCGGGTTCTGGTTTTGTTCCTTGACCTCTAGTTTTCTTCCTCGGGCTCTGATTTCATTCCTCGAGGGCTGGTTTTGTTCCTCACGCTCTGGTTTTGTTCCTCGGGTTCTGGTTTTGTTCCTTGGGGTCTGGTTTTGTTCCTCGGGCTCTGCTTTATTTCCACGGGCTCTGGTTTTGTTCCTTGACCTTTGGTGGTGTTCATCGAGGGCTGGTTTTTTTCCTTGGGCTATGGTTTTCTTTCTTGGGTTCTGGCTTGGTTCCTCGGGTCCTGTTTTATTTCCTCGGGCTCTATTTTTGTTCCTCGGGCTCTTGTTTTCTTCCTTGGGCTCTGGTTTTGTTCATGGCGGGCTGGTTTTGTTCCTCGGGCTCTGGCTTGGTTCCTCGGGCTCTCGTTTTCTTCCTCGGACTCTCGTTTTGTTCCTCGGGTTCTGGTTTTGTTCCTTGAGCTCTGGTTTTCTTCCTCGGGTTCTGGTTTTCTTCCTCAGGCTCTGGTGTCCTTGCTCGGGCTCTGGATTATTTCCTCGAGCTCTCGTTTCCTTCTTCAGGCCCTAGATTTGTTCCTCGGGCTCTGTTCTTGTTCCTCGGGCTCTGGTTGTGTTCCTCGGGCTCTGTTTTTGTTCCTCGAGTTCTGGTTTTGTTCCTCGGGCTCTGGCTTTCTTCCTCAGGATCTGGTTTTGTTCCTCGAGCTCTGGTTTTGTTCCTTGGGCACTGGTTTTGTTCCTCGGGCTCTCGTTTTCTTCCTCAGACTCTCGTTTTGTTCCTCGGTCTCTGGTTTTGTTCCTTGAGCTCTGGTTTTCTTCCTCGGGCTCTGGTTTTCTTCCTCAGGCTCTGGTTTTCTTACTCGGGCTCTGGATTTCTTCCTCGAGCTCTCGTTTTCTTCTTCAGGCCCTAGATTTGTTCCTCGGGCTCTGTTTTTGTTCCTCGGGCTCTGGTTTTGTTCCTCGGGCTCTGGTTTTGTTCCTCGGGCTCTGGTTTTGTTTCTTCGGCACTGGTTTTGTTCCTTGGGCTCTCCTTTTCTGCGTCGGCATCTGGTTTTGTTCCAAGAGTTTTAGTTTACTTCCTCGGCCTCTGGTTTTCTTCCTCAGGCTCTCGTTTTCTTTCTGAAGCTCTGCATTAGCTCCTCGGGCTCTGTTTTGTTCCTCGGGCTCTGGTTTTGTTCCTTGACCTCTAGTTTTCTTCCTCGGGCTCTGATTTCATTCCTCGAGGGCTGGTTTTTTTCCTCACGCTCTGGTTTTGTTCCTCGGGTTCTGGTTTTGTTCCTTGGGGTCTGGTTTTGTTCCTCGGGCTCTGCTTTATTTCCACGGGCTCTGGTTTTGTTCCTCTTGCTCTCGTTTTTTTCCTCGAGGGCTGGTTTTGTTCCTTGGGCTATGGTTTTCTTTCTCGGGCTCTGGCTTGGTTCCTCGGGTCCTGTTTTTTTTCCTCGGGCTCTATTTTTGTTCCTCGGGCTCTGGTTTTGTTCATGGAGGGCTGGTTTTGTTCCTCGGGCTCTGGCTTGGTTCCTCGGGCTCTCGTTTTCTTCCTCGGACTCTTGTTTTGTTCCTCGGGTTCTGGTTTTGTTCCTTGAGCTCTGGTTTTCTTCCTCTGGTTCTGGTTTTCTTCCTCAGGCTCTGGTGTTCTTGCTCGGGCTCTGGATTACTTCCTCGAGCTCTCGTTTCCTTCTTCAGGCCCTAGATTTATTCCTCGGGCTCTGTTCTTGTTCCTCGGGCTCTGGTTGTGTTCCTCAGGCTCTGGTTTTGTTCCTCGAGCTCTGGTTTTGTTCCTCGGGCTCTGGCTTTCTTCCTCAGGATCTGATTTTGTTCCTCGAGCTCTGGTTTTGTTCCTTGGGCACTGGTTTTGTTCCTCGGGATCTCGTTTTCTTCCTCGGACTCTCCTTTTGTTCCTCGGGTTCTGGTTTTGTTCCTTGACCTCTAGTTTTCTTCCTCGGGCTCTGATTTCATTCCTCGAGGGCTGGTTTTGTTCCTCACGCTCTGGTTTTGTTACTCGGGTTCTGGTTTTGTTCCTTGGGGTCTGGTTTTGTTCCTCGGGCTCTGCTTTATTTCCACGGGCTCTGGTTTTGTTCCTCTTGCTCTGGTTTTTTTCCTCGAGGGCTGGTTTTGTTCCTTGGGCTATGGTTTTCTTTCTCGGGCTCTGGCTTGGTTCCTCGGGTCCTGTTTTTTTTCCTCGGGCTCTATTTTTGTTCCTCGGGCTCTTGTTTTTTTCCTTGGGCTCTGGTTTTGTTCATGGCGGGCTGGTTTTGTTCCTCGGGCTCTGGCTTGGTTCCTCGGGCTCTCGTTTTCTTCCTCGGACTCTCGTTTTGTTCCTCGGGTTCTGGTTTTGTTCCTTGAGTTCTGGTTTTCTTCCTCGGGTTCTTGTTTTCTTCCTCAGGCTCTGGTGTTCTTGCTCGGGCTCTGGATTATTTCTTCGAGCTCTCGTTTCCTTCTTCAGGCCCTAGATTTGTTCCTCGGGCTTTGTTCTTGTTCCTCGGGCTCTGGTTGTGTTCCTCGGGCTCTGTTTTTGTTCCTCGAGTTCTGGTTTTGTTCCTCGGGCTCTAGCATTCTTCCTCAGGATCTGGTTTTGTTCCTCGAGCTCTGGTTTTGTTCCTTGGGCACTGGTTTTGTTCCTCGGGCTCTCGTTTTCTTCCTCAGACTCTCGTTTTGTATCTCGGGTTCTAGTTTTGTTCCTTGAGCTCTGGTTTTCTTCCTCGGGCTCTGGATTTCTTCCTCGAGCTCTCGTTTTCTTCTTCAGGCCCTAGATTTGTTCCTCGGGCTCTGTTTTTGTTCCTCGGGCTCTGGTTTTGTTTCTTTGGCACTGGTTTTGTTCCTTGGGCTCTCGTTTTCTTCGCCGTCATCTGGTTTTGTTCCAAGAGTTTTAGTTTACTTCCTCGGCCTCTGGTTTTCTTCCTCAGGCTCTCGTTTTCTTCCTGAAGCTGTGCATTAGCTCCTCGGGCTCTGTTTTGTTCCTCGGGCTCTGGTTTTGTTCCTTGACCTCTAGTTTTCTTCCTCGGGCTCTGATTTCATTCCTCGAGGGCTGGTTTTGTTCCTCACGCTCTGGTTTTGTTCCTCGGGTTCTGGTTTTGTTCCTTGGGGTCTGGTTTTGTTCCTCGGGCTCTGCTTTATTTCCACGGGCTCTGGTTTTGTTCCTCTTGCTCTGGTTTTGTTCCTCGAGGGCTGGTTTTTTTCCTTGGGCTATGGTTTTCTTTCTCGGGCTCTGGCTTGGTTCCTCGGGTCCTGTTTTTTTTCCTCGGGCTCTATTTTTGTTCCTCGGGCTCTGGTTTTGTTCATGGAGGGCTGGTTTTGTTCCTCGGGCTCTGGCTTGGTTCCTCGGGCCCTGTTTTTTCCCTCGGGCTCTGGTTTTGTTCCTATGGACCTCGAGTTGTTCTTCAGGCCCTCCTTTTTGTCCTTGGGCTCTGGTTTTGTTCCTCGGGCTCTGGTTTTCTTCCTCAGGATCTGGTTTTGTTCCTCGAGCTCTAGTTTTGTTCCTTGGGCACTAGTTTTCTATCTCGGGCTCTCGTTTTCTTCCTCGGACTCTCTTTTTTTTTCTCGAGCTCTGGTTTTGTTCCTTGAGATCTGGTTTTCATTCTTGGGCTCTGGTTTTCTTCCTCAGGCTCTGGTTTTCTTGCTCGGGCTCTGGATTACTTCCTCGAGCTCTCGTTTTCTTCTTCAGGCCCTAGATTTGTTCCTCGGGCTCTGTTCTTGTTCCTCAGGCTCTGGTTTTGTTCCTCAGGCTCTGGTTTTCTTCCTCGAGCTCTGGTTTTGTTCCTCGGGCTCTGGCTTTCTTCCTCAGGATCTGATTTGTTCCTCGAGCTCTGGTTTTGTTCCTTGGGCACTGCTTTTGTTCCTCGGGCTCTCTTTTTCTTCCTCGGACTCTCCTTTTGTTCCTCGGGTTCTGGTTTTGTTCCTTGACCTCTAGTTTTCTTCCTCGGGCTCTGATTTCATTCCTCGAGGGCTGGTTTTGTTCCTCATGCTCTGGTTTTGTTCCTCGGGTTCTGGTTTTGTTCCTTGGGGTCTGGTTTTGTTCCTCGGGCTCTGCTTTATTTCCACGGGCTCTGGTTTTGTTCCTTGACCTCTGGTGGTGTTCCTCGAGGGCTGGTTTTTTTCCTTGGGCTATGGTTTTCTTTCTCGGGCTCTGGCTTGGCTCCTCGGGTCCTGTTTTATTTCCTCGGGCTCTATTTTTGTTCCTCGGGCTCTTGTTTTCTTCCTTGGGCTCTGGTTTTGTTCATGGCGGGCTGGTTTTGTTCCTCGGGCTCTGGCTTGGTTCCTCGGGCTCTCGTTTTCTTCCTTGGACTCTCGTTTTCTTCCTCGGGCTCTGGTTTTGTTCCTTGAGCTCTGGTTTTCTTCCTCGGGCTCTGGTTTTCTTCCTCAGGCTCTGGTGTTCTTGCTCGGGCTCTGGATTATTTCCTTGAGCTCTCGTTTTTTCTTCAGGCCCTAGATTTGTTCCTCGGGCTCTGTTCTTGTTCCTCGAGCTCTGGTTGTGTTCCTCGGGCTCTGTTTTTTTTCCTCGAGTTCTGGTTTTGTTCCTCGGGCTCTGGCTTTCTTCCTCAGGATCTGGTTTTGTTCCTCGAGCTCTGGTTTTGTTCCTCGGGCTCTGGCTTGGTTCCTCGGGCTCTCGTTTTCTTCCTCGGACTCTCGTTTTGTTCCTCGGGTTCTGGTTTTGTTCCTTGAGCTCTGGTTTTCTTCCTCGGGTTCTGGTTTTCTTCCTCAGGCTCTGGTGTTCTTGCTCGGGCTCTGGATTATTTCCTCGAGCTCTCGTTTCCTTCTTCAGGCCCTAGATTTGTTCCTCGGGCTCTGTTCTTGTTCCTCGGGCTCTAGTTGTGTTCCTCGGGCTCTGTTTTTGTTCCTCGAGTTCTGGTTTTGTTCCTCGGGCTCTGGCTTTCTTCCTCAGGATCTGGTTTTGTTCCTCGAGCTCTGGTTTTGTTCCTTGGGCACTGGTTTTGTTCCTCGGGCTCTCGTTTTCTTCCTCAGACTCTCGTTTTGTTCCTCGGTCTCTGGTTTTGTTCCTTGAGCTCTGGTTTTCTTCCTCGGGCTCTGGTTTTATTCCTCAGGCTCTGGTTTTCTTACTCGGGCTCTGGATTTCTTCCTCGAGCTCTCGTTTTCTTCTTCAGGCCCTAGATTTGTTCCTCGGGCTCTGTTTTTGTTCCTCGGGCTCTGGTTTTGTTCCTCGGGCTCTGGTTTTGTTCCTCGAGCTCTGGTTTTGTTTCTTCGGCACTGGTTTTGTTCCTTGGGCTCTCCTTTTCTGCGTCGGCATCTGGTTTTGTTCCAAGAGTTTTAGTTTACTTCCTCGGCCTCTGGTTTTCTTCCTCAGGCTCTCGTTTTCTTTCTGAAGCTCTGCATTAGCTCCTCGGGCTCTGTTTTGTTCCTCGGGCTCTGGTTTTGTTCCTTGACCTCTAGTTTTCTTCCTCGGGCTCTGATTTCATTCCTCGAGGGCTGGTTTTGTTCCTCAGGCTCTGGTTTTGTTCCTCGGGTTCTGGTTTTGTTCCTTGGGGTCTGGTTTTGTTCCTCGGGCTCTGCTTTATTTCCACGGGCTCTGGTTTTGTTCCTCTTGCTCTGGTTTTTTTCCTCGAGGGCTGGTTTTGTTCCTTGGGCTATGGTTTTCTTTCTCGGGCTCTGGCTTGGTTCCTCGGGTCCTGTTTTTTTTCCTCGGGCTCTATTTTTGTTCCTCGGGCTCTGGTTTTGTTCATGGAGGGCTGGTTTTGTTCCTCGGGCTCTGGCTTGGTTCCTCGGGCTCTCGTTTTCTTCCTCGGACTCTTGTTTTGTTCCTCGGGTTCTGGTTTTGTTCCTTGAGCTCTGGTTTTCTTCCTCTGGTTCTGGTTTTCTTCCTCAGGCTCTGGTGTTCTTGCTCGGGCTCTGGATTACTTCCTCGAGCTCTCGTTTCCTTCTTCAGGCCCTAGATTTATTCCTCGGGCTCTGTTCTTGTTCCTCGGGCTCTGGTTGTGTTCCTCAGGCTCTGGTTTTGTTCCTCGAGCTCTGTTTTTGTTCCTCGGGCTCTGGCTTTCTTCCTCAGGATCTGATTTTGTTCCTCGAGCTCTGGTTTTGTTCCTTGGGCACTGGTTTTGTTCCTCGGGATCTCGTTTTCTTCCTCGGACTCTCCTTTTGTTCCTCGGGTTCTGGTTTTGTTCCTTGACCTCTAGTTTTCTTCCTCGGGCTCTGATTTCATTCCTCGAGGGCTGGTTTTGTTCCTCAGGCTCTGGTTTTGTTCCTCGGGTTCTGGTTTTGTTCCTTGGGGTCTGGTTTTGTTCCTCGGGCTCTGCTTTATTTCCACGGGCTCTGGTTTTGTTCCTCTTGCTCTGGTTTTTTTCCTCGAGGGCTGGTTTTGTTCCTTGGGCTATGGTTTCCTTTCTCGGGCTCTGGCTTGGTTCCTCGGGTCCTGTTTTTTTTCCTCGGGCTCTATTTTTGTTCCTCGGGCTCTTGTTTTCTTCCTTGGGCTCTGGTTTTGTTCATGGCGGGCTGGTTTTGTTCCTCGGGCTCTGGCTTGGTTCCTCGGGCTCTCGTTTTCTTCCTCGGACTCTCGTTTTGTTCCTCGGGTTCTGGTTTTGTTCCTTGAGTTCTGGTTTTCTTCCTCGGGTTCTTGTTTTCTTCCTCAGGCTCTGGTGTTCTTGCTCGGGCTCTGGATTATTTCCTCGAGCTCTCGTTTCCTTCTTCAGGCCCTAGATTTGTTCCTCGGGCTCTGTTCTTGTTCCTCGGGCTCTGGTTGTGTTCCTCGGGCTCTGTTTTTGTTCCTCGAGTTCTGGTTTTGTTCCTCGGGCTCTAGCTTTCTTCCTCAGGATCTGGTTTTGTTCCTCGAGCTCTGGTTTTGTTCCTTGGGCTATGGTTTTCTTTCTCGGGCTCTGGCTTGGTTCCTCGGGTCCTGTTTTTTTTCCTCGGGCTCTATTTTTGTTCCTCGGGCTCTGGTTTTGTTCATGGAGGGCTGGTTTTGTTCCTCGGGCTCTGGCTTGGTTCCTCGGGCCCTGTTTTTTCCCTCGGGCTCTGGTTTTGTTCCTATGGACCTCGAGTTGTTCTTCAGGCCCTCCTTTTTGTCCTTGGGCTCTGGTTTTGTTCCTCGGGCTCTGGTTTTCTTCCTCAGGATCTGGTTTTGTTCCTCGAGCTCTAGTTTTGTTCCTTGGGCACTAGTTTTCTATCTCGGGCTCTCGTTTTCTTCCTCGGACTCTCTTTTTTTTTCTCGAGCTCTGGTTTTGTTCCTTGAGATCTGGTTTTCATTCTTGGGCTCTGGTTTTCTTCCTCAGGCTCTGGTTTTCTTGCTCGGGCTCTGGATTACTTCCTCGAGCTCTCGTTTTCTTCTTCAGGCCCTAGATTTGTTCCTCGGGCTCTGTTCTTGTTCCTCAGGCTCTGGTTGTGTTCCTCAGGCTCTGGTTTTCTTCCTCGAGCTCTGGTTTTGTTCCTCGGACTCTGGCTTTCTTCCTCAGGATCTGATTTGTTCCTCGAGCTCTCGTTTTGTTCCTTGGGCACTGCTTTTGTTCCTCGGGCTCTCTTTTTCTTCCTCGGACTCTCCTTTTGTTCCTCGGGTTCTGGTTTTGTTCCTTGACCTCTAGTTTTCTTCCTCGGGCTCTGATTTCATTCCTCGAGGGCTGGTTTTGTTCCTCACGCTCTGGTTTTGTTCCTCGGGTTCTGGTTTTGTTCCTTGGGGTCTGGTTTTGTTCCTCGGGCTCTGCTTTATTTCCACGGGCTCTGGTTTTGTTCCTTGACCTCTGGTGGTGTTCCTCGAGGGCTGGTTTTTTTCCTTCGGCTATGGTTTTCTTTCTCGGGCTCTGGCTTGGCTCCTCGGGTCCTGTTTTATTTCCTCGGGCTCTATTTTTGTTCCTCGGGCTCTTGTTTTCTTCCTTGGGCTCTGGTTTTGTTCATGGCGGGCTGGTTTTGTTCCTCGGGCTCTGGCTTGGTTCCTCGGGCTCTCGTTTTCTTCCTTGGACTCTCGTTTTCTTCCTCGGGCTCTGGCTTTGTTCCTTGAGCTCTGGTTTTCTTCCTCGGGCTCTGGTTTTCTTCCTCAGGCTCTGGTGTTCTTGCTCGGGCTCTGGATTATTTCCTTGAGCTCTCGTTTTTTCTTCAGGCCCTAGATTTGTTCCTCGGGCTCTGTTCTTGTTCCTCGAGCTCTGGTTGTGTTCCTCGGGCTCTGTTTTTTTTCCTCGAGTTCTGGTTTTGTTCCTCGGGCTCTGGCTTTCTTCCTCAGGATCTGGTTTTGTTCCTCGAGCTCTGGTTTTGTTCCTTGGGCACTGGTTTTGTTCCTCGGGCTCTCGTTTTCTTCCTCAGACTCTCGTTTTGTTCCTCGGTCTCTGGTTTTGTTCCTTGAGCTCTGGTTTTCTTCCTCGGGCTCTGGTTTTCTTCCTCAGGCTCTGGTGTTCTTGCTCGGGCTCTGGATTACTTCCTCAAGCTCTCGTTTTCTTCTTCAGGCCCTAGATTTATTCCTCGGGCTCTGTTCTTGTTCCTCGGGCTCTGGTTGTGTTCCTCAGGCTCTGGTTTTGTTCCTCGAGCTCTGGTTTTGTTCCTCGGGCTCTGGCTTTCTTCCTCAGGATATGATTTTGTTCCTCGAGCTCTCGTTTTGTTCCTTGGGCACTGCTTTTGTTCCTCGGGCTCTCTTTTTCTTCCTCGGACTCTCCTTTTGTTCCTCGGGTTCTGGTTTTGTTCCTTGACCTCTAGTTTTCTTCCTCGGGCTCTGATTTCATTCCTCGAGGGCTGGTTTTGTTCCTCATGCTCTGGTTTTGTTCCTCGGGTTCTGGTTTTGTTCCTTGGGGTCTGGTTTTGTTCCTCGGGCTCTGCTTTATTTCCACGGGCTCTGGTTTTGTTCCTTGACCTCTGGTGGTGTTCCTCGAGGGCTGGTTTTGTTCCTTGGGCTATGGTTTTCTTTCTCGGGCTCTGGCTTGGTTCCTCGGGTCCTGTTTTTTTTCCTCGGGCTCTATTTTTGTTCCTCGGGCTCTTGTTTTTTTCCTTGGGCTCTGGTTTTGTTCATGGCGGGCTGGTTTTGTTCCTCGGGCTCTGGCTTGGTTCCTCGGGCTCTCGTTTTCTTCCTCGGACTCTCGTTTTGTTCCTCGGGTTCTGGTTTTGTTCCTTGAGTTCTGGTTTTCTTCCTCGGGTTCTTGTTTTCTTCCTCAGGCTCTGGTGTTCTTGCTCGGGCTCTGGATTATTTCCTCGAGCTCTCGTTTCCTTCTTCAGGCCCTAGATTTGTTCCTCGGGCTTTGTTCTTGTTCCTCGGGCTCTGGTTGTGTTCCTCGGGCTCTGTTTTTGTTCCTCGAGTTCTGGTTTTGTTCCTCGGGCTCTAGCATTCTTCCTCAGGATCTGGTTTTGTTCCTCGAGCTCTGGTTTTGTTCCTTGGGCACTGGTTTTGTTCCTCGGGCTCTCGTTTTCTTCCTCAGACTCTCGTTTTGTATCTCGGGTTCTAGTTTTGTTCCTTGAGCTCTGGTTTTCTTCCTCGGGCTCTGGATTTCTTCCTCGAGCTCTCGTTTTCTTCTTCAGGCCCTAGATTTGTTCCTCGGGCTCTGTTTTTGTTCCTCGGGCTCTGGTTTTGTTTCTTTGGCACTGGTTTTGTTCCTTGGGCTCTCGTTTTCTTCGCCGGCATCTGGTTTTGTTCCAAGAGTTTTAGTTTACTTCCTCGGCCTCTGGTTTTCTTCCTCAGGCTCTCGTTTTCTTCCTGAAGCTGTGCATTAGCTCCTCGGGCTCTGTTTTGTTCCTCGGGCTCTGGTTTTGTTCCTTGACCTCTAGTTTTCTTCCTCGGGCTCTGATTTCATTCCTCGAGGGCTGGTTTTGTTCCTCACGCTCTGGTTTTGTTCCTCGGGTTCTGGTTTTGTTCCTTGGGGTCTGGTTTTGTTCCTCGGGCTCTGCTTTATTTCCACGGGCTCTGGTTTTGTTCCTCTTGCTCTGGTTTTGTTCCTCGAGGGCTGGTTTTTTTCCTTGGGCTATGGTTTTCTTTCTCGGGCTCTGGCTTGGTTCCTCGGGTCCTGTTTTTTTTCCTCGGGCTCTATTTTTGTTCCTCGGGCTCTGGTTTTGTTCATGGAGGGCTGGTTTTGTTCCTCGGGCTCTGGCTTGGTTCCTCGGGCCCTGTTTTTTCCCTCGGGCTCTGGTTTTGTTCCTATGGACCTCGAGTTGTTCTTCAGGCCCTCCTTTTTGTCCTTGGGCTCTGGTTTTGTTCCTCGGGCTCTGGTTTTCTTCCTCAGGATCTGGTTTTGTTCCTCGAGCTCTAGTTTTGTTCCTTGGGCACTAGTTTTCTATCTCGGGCTCTCGTTTTCTTCCTCGGACTCTCTTTTTTTTTCTCGAGCTCTGGTTTTGTTCCTTGAGATCTGGTTTTCATTCTTGGGCTCTGGTTTTCTTCCTCAGGCTCTGGTTTTCTTGCTCGGGCTCTGGATTACTTCCTCGAGCTCTCGTTTTCTTCTTCAGGCCCTAGATTTGTTCCTCGGGCTCTGTTCTTGTTCCTCAGGCTCTGGTTTTGTTCCTCAGGCTCTGGTTTTCTTCCTCGAGCTCTGGTTTTGTTCCTCGGGCTCTGGCTTTCTTCCTCAGGATCTGATTTGTTCCTCGAGCTCTGGTTTTGTTCCTTGGGCACTGCTTTTGTTCCTCGGGCTCTCTTTTTCTTCCTCGGACTCTCCTTTTGTTCCTCGGGTTCTGGTTTTGTTCCTTGACCTCTAGTTTTCTTCCTCGGGCTCTGATTTCATTCCTCGAGGGCTGGTTTTGTTCCTCATGCTCTGGTTTTGTTCCTCGGGTTCTGGTTTTGTTCCTTGGGGTCTGGTTTTGTTCCTCGGGCTCTGCTTTATTTCCACGGGCTCTGGTTTTGTTCCTTGACCTCTGGTGGTGTTCCTCGAGGGCTGGTTTTTTTCCTTGGGCTATGGTTTTCTTTCTCGGGCTCTGGCTTGGCTCCTCGGGTCCTGTTTTATTTCCTCGGGCTCTATTTTTGTTCCTCGGGCTCTTGTTTTCTTCCTTGGGCTCTGGTTTTGTTCATGGCGGGCTGGTTTTGTTCCTCGGGCTCTGGCTTGGTTCCTCGGGCTCTCGTTTTCTTCCTTGGACTCTCGTTTTCTTCCTCGGGCTCTGGTTTTGTTCCTTGAGCTCTGGTTTTCTTCCTCGGGCTCTGGTTTTCTTCCTCAGGCTCTGGTGTTCTTGCTCGGGCTCTGGATTATTTCCTTGAGCTCTCGTTTTTTCTTCAGGCCCTAGATTTGTTCCTCGGGCTCTGTTCTTGTTCCTCGAGCTCTGGTTGTGTTCCTCGGGCTCTGTTTTTTTTCCTCGAGTTCTGGTTTTGTTCCTCGGGCTCTGGCTTTCTTCCTCAGGATCTGGTTTTGTTCCTCGAGCTCTGGTTTTGTTCCTCGGGCTCTGGCTTGGTTCCTCGGGCTCTCGTTTTCTTCCTCGGACTCTCGTTTTGTTCCTCGGGTTCTGGTTTTGTTCCTTGAGCTCTGGTTTTCTTCCTCGGGTTCTGGTTTTCTTCCTCAGGCTCTGGTGTTCTTGCTCGGGCTCTGGATTATTTCCTCGAGCTCTCGTTTCCTTCTTCAGGCCCTAGATTTGTTCCTCGGGCTCTGTTCTTGTTCCTCGGGCTCTAGTTGTGTTCCTCGGGCTCTGTTTTTGTTCCTCGAGTTCTGGTTTTGTTCCTCGGGCTCTGGCTTTCTTCCTCAGGATCTGGTTTTGTTCCTCGAGCTCTGGTTTTGTTCCTTGGGCACTGGTTTTGTTCCTCGGGCTCTCGTTTTCTTCCTCAGACTCTCGTTTTGTTCCTCGGTCTCTGGTTTTGTTCCTTGAGCTCTGGTTTTCTTCCTCGGGCTCTGGTTTTATTCCTCAGGCTCTGGTTTTCTTACTCGGGCTCTGGATTTCTTCCTCGAGCTCTCGTTTTCTTCTTCAGGCCCTAGATTTGTTCCTCGGGCTCTGTTTTTGTTCCTCGGGCTCTGGTTTTGTTCCTCGGGCTCTGGTTTTGTTCCTCGAGCTCTGGTTTTGTTTCTTCGGCACTGGTTTTGTTCCTTGGGCTCTCCTTTTCTGCGTCGGCATCTGGTTTTGTTCCAAGAGTTTTAGTTTACTTCCTCGGCCTCTGGTTTTCTTCCTCAGGCTCTCGTTTTCTTTCTGAAGCTCTGCATTAGCTCCTCGGGCTCTGTTTTGTTCCTCGGGCTCTGGTTTTGTTCCTTGACCTCTAGTTTTCTTCCTCGGGCTCTGATTTCATTCCTCGAGGGCTGGTTTTGTTCCTCACGCTCTGGTTTTGTTCCTCGGGTTCTGGTTTTGTTCCTTGGGGTCTGGTTTTGTTCCTCGGGCTCTGCTTTATTTCCACGGGCTCTGGTTTTGTTCCTCTTGCTCTGGTTTTTTTCCTCGAGGGCTGGTTTTGTTCCTTGGGCTATGGTTTTCTTTCTCGGGCTCTGGCTTGGTTCCTCGGGTCCTGTTTTTTTTCCTCGGGCTCTATTTTTGTTCCTCGGGCTCTGGTTTTGTTCATGGAGGGCTGGTTTTGTTCCTCGGGCTCTGGCTTGGTTCCTCGGGCTCTCGTTTTCTTCCTCGGACTCTTGTTTTGTTCCTCGGGTTCTGGTTTTGTTCCTTGAGCTCTGGTTTTCTTCCTCTGGTTCTGGTTTTCTTCCTCAGGCTCTGGTGTTCTTGCTCGGGCTCTGGATTACTTCCTCGAGCTCTCGTTTCCTTCTTCAGGCCCTAGATTTATTCCTCGGGCTCTGTTCTTGTTCCTCGGGCTCTGGTTGTGTTCCTCAGGCTCTGGTTTTGTTCCTCGAGCTCTGTTTTTGTTCCTCGGGCTCTGGCTTTCTTCCTCAGGATATGATTTTGTTCCTCGAGCTCTGGTTTTGTTCCTTGGGCACTGGTTTTGTTCCTCGGGATCTCGTTTTCTTCCTCGGACTCTCCTTTTGTTCCTCGGGTTCTGGTTTTGTTCCTTGACCTCTAGTTTTCTTCCTCGGGCTCTGATTTCATTCCTCGAGGGCTGGTTTTGTTCCTCAGGCTCTGGTTTTGTTCCTCGGGTTCTGGTTTTGTTCCTTGGGGTCTGGTTTTGTTCCTCGGGCTCTGCTTTATTTCCACGGGCTCTGGTTTTGTTCCTCTTGCTCTGGTTTTTTTCCTCGAGGGCTGGTTTTGTTCCTTGGGCTATGGTTTCCTTTCTCGGGCTCTGGCTTGGTTCCTCGGGTCCTGTTTTTTTTCCTCGGGCTCTATTTTTGTTCCTCGGGCTCTTGTTTTCTTCCTTGGGCTCTGGTTTTGTTCATGGCGGGCTGGTTTTGTTCCTCGGGCTCTGGCTTGGTTCCTCGGGCTCTCGTTTTCTTCCTCGGACTCTCGTTTTGTTCCTCGGGTTCTGGTTTTGTTCCTTGAGTTCTGGTTTTCTTCCTCGGGTTCTTGTTTTCTTCCTCAGGCTCTGGTGTTCTTGCTCGGGCTCTGGATTATTTCCTCGAGCTCTCGTTTCCTTCTTCAGGCCCTAGATTTGTTCCTCGGGCTCTGTTCTTGTTCCTCGGGCTCTGGTTGTGTTCCTCGGGCTCTGTTTTTGTTCCTCGAGTTCTGGTTTTGTTCCTCGGGCTCTAGCTTTCTTCCTCAGGATCTGGTTTTGTTCCTCGAGCTCTGGTTTTGTTCCTTGGGCTATGGTTTTCTTTCTCGGGCTCTGGCTTGGTTCCTCGGGTCCTGTTTTTTTTCCTCGGGCTCTATTTTTGTTCCTCGGGCTCTGGTTTTGTTCATGGAGGGCTGGTTTTGTTCCTCGGGCTCTGGCTTGGTTCCTCGGGCCCTGTTTTTTCCCTCGGGCTCTGGTTTTGTTCCTATGGACCTCGAGTTGTTCTTCAGGCCCTCCTTTTTGTCCTTGGGCTCTGGTTTTGTTCCTCGGGCTCTGGTTTTCTTCCTCAGGATCTGGTTTTGTTCCTCGAGCTCTAGTTTTGTTCCTTGGGCACTAGTTTTCTATCTCGGGCTCTCGTTTTCTTCCTCGGACTCTCTTTTTTTTTCTCGAGCTCTGGTTTTGTTCCTTGAGATCTGGTTTTCATTCTTGGGCTCTGGTTTTCTTCCTCAGGCTCTGGTTTTCTTGCTCGGGCTCTGGATTACTTCCTCGAGCTCTCGTTTTCTTCTTCAGGCCCTAGATTTGTTCCTCGGGCTCTGTTCTTGTTCCTCAGGCTCTGGTTGTGTTCCTCAGGCTCTGGTTTTCTTCCTCGAGCTCTGGTTTTGTTCCTCGGACTCTGGCTTTCTTCCTCAGGATCTGATTTGTTCCTCGAGCTCTCGTTTTGTTCCTTGGGCACTGCTTTTGTTCCTCGGGCTCTCTTTTTCTTCCTCGGACTCTCCTTTTGTTCCTCGGGTTCTGGTTTTGTTCCTTGACCTCTAGTTTTCTTCCTCGGGCTCTGATTTCATTCCTCGAGGGCTGGTTTTGTTCCTCACGCTCTGGTTTTGTTCCTCGGGTTCTGGTTTTGTTCCTTGGGGTCTGGTTTTGTTCCTCGGGCTCTGCTTTATTTCCACGGGCTCTGGTTTTGTTCCTTGACCTCTGGTGGTGTTCCTCGAGGGCTGGTTTTTTTCCTTCGGCTATGGTTTTCTTTCTCGGGCTCTGGCTTGGCTCCTCGGGTCCTGTTTTATTTCCTCGGGCTCTATTTTTGTTCCTCGGGCTCTTGTTTTCTTCCTTGGGCTCTGGTTTTGTTCATGGCGGGCTGGTTTTGTTCCTCGGGCTCTGGCTTGGTTCCTCGGGCTCTCGTTTTCTTCCTTGGACTCTCGTTTTCTTCCTCGGGCTCTGGCTTTGTTCCTTGAGCTCTGGTTTTCTTCCTCGGGCTCTGGTTTTCTTCCTCAGGCTCTGGTGTTCTTGCTCGGGCTCTGGATTATTTCCTTGAGCTCTCGTTTTTTCTTCAGGCCCTAGATTTGTTCCTCGGGCTCTGTTCTTGTTCCTCGAGCTCTGGTTGTGTTCCTCGGGCTCTGTTTTTTTTCCTCGAGTTCTGGTTTTGTTCCTCGGGCTCTGGCTTTCTTCCTCAGGATCTGGTTTTGTTCCTCGAGCTCTGGTTTTGTTCCTTGGGCACTGGTTTTGTTCCTCGGGCTCTCGTTTTCTTCCTCAGACTCTCGTTTTGTTCCTCGGTCTCTGGTTTTGTTCCTTGAGCTCTGGTTTTCTTCCTCGGGCTCTGGTTTTCTTCCTCAGGCTCTGGTGTTCTTGCTCGGGCTCTGGATTACTTCCTCAAGCTCTCGTTTTCTTCTTCAGGCCCTAGATTTATTCCTCGGGCTCTGTTCTTGTTCCTCGGGCTCTGGTTGTGTTCCTCAGGCTCTGGTTTTGTTCCTCGAGCTCTGGTTTTGTTCCTCGGGCTCTGGCTTTCTTCCTCAGGATATGATTTTGTTCCTCGAGCTCTCGTTTTGTTCCTTGGGCACTGGTTTTGTTCCTCGGGATCTCGTTTTCTTCCTCGGACTCTCCTTTTGTTCCTCGGGTTCTGGTTTTGTTCCTTGACCTCTAGTTTTCTTCCTCGGGCTCTGATTTCATTCCTCGAGGGCTGGTTTTGTTCCTCACGCTCTGGTTTTGTTCCTCGGGTTCTGGTTTTGTTCCTTGGGGTCTGGTTTTGTTCCTCGGGCTCTGCTTTATTTCCACGGGCTCTGGTTTTGTTCCTTGACCTCTGGTGGTGTTCATCGAGGGCTGGTTTTTTTCCTTGGGCTATGGTTTTCTTTCTCGGGCTCTGGCTTGGTTCCTCAGGTCCTGTTTTATTTCCTCGGGCTCTATTTTTGTTCCTCGGGCTCTTGTTTTCTTCCTTGGGCTCTGGTTTTGTTCATGGCGGGCTGGTTTTGTTCCTCGGGCTCTGGCTTGGTTCCTCGGGCTCTCGTTTTCTTCCTCGGACTCTCGTTTTGTTCCTCGGGTTCTGGTTTTGTTCCTTGAGCTCTGGTTTTCTTCCTCGGGTTCTGGTTTTCTTCCTCAGGCTCTGGTGTTCTTGCTCGGGCTCTGGATTATTTCCTCGAGCTCTCGTTTCCTTCTTCAGGCCCTAGATTTGTTCCTCGGGCTCTGTTCTTGTTCCTCGAGCTCTGGTTGTGTTCCTCGGGCTCTGTTTTTGTTCCTCGAGTTCTGGTTTTGTTCCTCGGGCTCTGGCTTTCTTCCTCAGGATCTGGTTTTGTTCCTCGAGCTCTGGTTTTGTTCCTTGGGCACTAGTTTTCTTCCTCGGGCTCTCGTTTTCTTCCTCAGACTCTCGTTTTGTTCCTCGGTCTTTGTTTTTTTTCCTTGAGCTCTGGTTTTCTTCCTCGGGCTCTGGTTTTCTTCCTCAGGCTCTGGTTTTCTTGCTCGGGCTCTGGATTACTTCCTCGAGCTCTCGTTTTCTTCTTCAGGCCCTAGATTTGTTCCTCGGGCTCTGTTCTTGTTCCTCAGGCTCTGGTTTTGTTCCTCAGGCTCTGGTTTTCTTCCTCGAGCTCTGGTTTTGTTCCTCGGGCTCTGGCTTTCTTCCTCAGGATCTGATTTGTTCCTCGAGCTCTGGTTTTGTTCCTTGGGCACTGCTTTTGTTCCTCGGGCTCTCTTTTTCTTCCTCGGACTCTCCTTTTGTTCCTCGGGTTCTGGTTTTGTTCCTTGACCTCTAGTTTTCTTCCTCGGGCTCTGATTTCATTCCTCGAGGGCTGGTTTTGTTCCTCATGCTCTGGTTTTGTTCCTCGGGTTCTGGTTTTGTTCCTTGGGGTCTGGTTTTGTTCCTCGGGCTCTGCTTTATTTCCACGGGCTCTGGTTTTGTTCCTTGACCTCTGGTGGTGTTCCTCGAGGGCTGGTTTTTTTCCTTGGGCTATGGTTTTCTTTCTCGGGCTCTGGCTTGGCTCCTCGGGTCCTGTTTTATTTCCTCGGGCTCTATTTTTGTTCCTCGGGCTCTTGTTTTCTTCCTTGGGCTCTGGTTTTGTTCATGGCGGGCTGGTTTTGTTCCTCGGGCTCTGGCTTGGTTCCTCGGGCTCTCGTTTTCTTCCTTGGACTCTCGTTTTCTTCCTCGGGCTCTGGTTTTGTTCCTTGAGCTCTGGTTTTCTTCCTCGGGCTCTGGTTTTCTTCCTCAGGCTCTGGTGTTCTTGCTCGGGCTCTGGATTATTTCCTTGAGCTCTCGTTTTTTCTTCAGGCCCTAGATTTGTTCCTCGGGCTCTGTTCTTGTTCCTCGAGCTCTGGTTGTGTTCCTCGGGCTCTGTTTTTTTTCCTCGAGTTCTGGTTTTGTTCCTCGGGCTCTGGCTTTCTTCCTCAGGATCTGGTTTTGTTCCTCGAGCTCTGGTTTTGTTCCTCGGGCTCTGGCTTGGTTCCTCGGGCTCTCGTTTTCTTCCTCGGACTCTCGTTTTGTTCCTCGGGTTCTGGTTTTGTTCCTTGAGCTCTGGTTTTCTTCCTCGGGTTCTGGTTTTCTTCCTCAGGCTCTGGTGTTCTTGCTCGGGCTCTGGATTATTTCCTCGAGCTCTCGTTTCCTTCTTCAGGCCCTAGATTTGTTCCTCGGGCTCTGTTCTTGTTCCTCGGGCTCTAGTTGTGTTCCTCGGGCTCTGTTTTTGTTCCTCGAGTTCTGGTTTTGTTCCTCGGGCTCTGGCTTTCTTCCTCAGGATCTGGTTTTGTTCCTCGAGCTCTGGTTTTGTTCCTTGGGCACTGGTTTTGTTCCTCGGGCTCTCGTTTTCTTCCTCAGACTCTCGTTTTGTTCCTCGGTCTCTGGTTTTGTTCCTTGAGCTCTGGTTTTCTTCCTCGGGCTCTGGTTTTATTCCTCAGGCTCTGGTTTTCTTACTCGGGCTCTGGATTTCTTCCTCGAGCTCTCGTTTTCTTCTTCAGGCCCTAGATTTGTTCCTCGGGCTCTGTTTTTGTTCCTCGGGCTCTGGTTTTGTTCCTCGGGCTCTGGTTTTGTTCCTCGAGCTCTGGTTTTGTTTCTTCGGCACTGGTTTTGTTCCTTGGGCTCTCCTTTTCTGCGTCGGCATCTGGTTTTGTTCCAAGAGTTTTAGTTTACTTCCTCGGCCTCTGGTTTTCTTCCTCAGGCTCTCGTTTTCTTTCTGAAGCTCTGCATTAGCTCCTCGGGCTCTGTTTTGTTCCTCGGGCTCTGGTTTTGTTCCTTGACCTCTAGTTTTCTTCCTCGGGCTCTGATTTCATTCCTCGAGGGCTGGTTTTGTTCCTCACGCTCTGGTTTTGTTCCTCGGGTTCTGGTTTTGTTCCTTGGGGTCTGGTTTTGTTCCTCGGGCTCTGCTTTATTTCCACGGGCTCTGGTTTTGTTCCTCTTGCTCTGGTTTTTTTCCTCGAGGGCTGGTTTTGTTCCTTGGGCTATGGTTTTCTTTCTCGGGCTCTGGCTTGGTTCCTCGGGTCCTGTTTTTTTTCCTCGGGCTCTATTTTTGTTCCTCGGGCTCTGGTTTTGTTCATGGAGGGCTGGTTTTGTTCCTCGGGCTCTGGCTTGGTTCCTCGGGCTCTCGTTTTCTTCCTCGGACTCTTGTTTTGTTCCTCGGGTTCTGGTTTTGTTCCTTGAGCTCTGGTTTTCTTCCTCTGGTTCTGGTTTTCTTCCTCAGGCTCTGGTGTTCTTGCTCGGGCTCTGGATTACTTCCTCGAGCTCTCGTTTCCTTCTTCAGGCCCTAGATTTATTCCTCGGGCTCTGTTCTTGTTCCTCGGGCTCTGGTTGTGTTCCTCAGGCTCTGGTTTTGTTCCTCGAGCTCTGTTTTTGTTCCTCGGGCTCTGGCTTTCTTCCTCAGGATCTGATTTTGTTCCTCGAGCTCTGGTTTTGTTCCTTGGGCACTGGTTTTGTTCCTCGGGATCTCGTTTTCTTCCTCGGACTCTCCTTTTGTTCCTCGGGTTCTGGTTTTGTTCCTTGACCTCTAGTTTTCTTCCTCGGGCTCTGATTTCATTCCTCGAGGGCTGGTTTTGTTCCTCAGGCTCTGGTTTTGTTCCTCGGGTTCTGGTTTTGTTCCTTGGGGTCTGGTTTTGTTCCTCGGGCTCTGCTTTATTTCCACGGGCTCTGGTTTTGTTCCTCTTGCTCTGGTTTTTTTCCTCGAGGGCTGGTTTTGTTCCTTGGGCTATGGTTTCCTTTCTCGGGCTCTGGCTTGGTTCCTCGGGTCCTGTTTTTTTTCCTCGGGCTCTATTTTTGTTCCTCGGGCTCTTGTTTTCTTCCTTGGGCTCTGGTTTTGTTCATGGCGGGCTGGTTTTGTTCCTCGGGCTCTGGCTTGGTTCCTCGGGCTCTCGTTTTCTTCCTCGGACTCTCGTTTTGTTCCTCGGGTTCTGGTTTTGTTCCTTGAGTTCTGGTTTTCTTCCTCGGGTTCTTGTTTTCTTCCTCAGGCTCTGGTGTTCTTGCTCGGGCTCTGGATTATTTCCTCGAGCTCTCGTTTCCTTCTTCAGGCCCTAGATTTGTTCCTCGGGCTCTGTTCTTGTTCCTCGGGCTCTGGTTGTGTTCCTCGGGCTCTGTTTTTGTTCCTCGAGTTCTGGTTTTGTTCCTCGGGCTCTAGCTTTCTTCCTCAGGATCTGGTTTTGTTCCTCGAGCTCTGGTTTTGTTCCTTGGGCTATGGTTTTCTTTCTCGGGCTCTGGCTTGGTTCCTCGGGTCCTGTTTTTTTTCCTCGGGCTCTATTTTTGTTCCTCGGGCTCTGGTTTTGTTCATGGAGGGCTGGTTTTGTTCCTCGGGCTCTGGCTTGGTTCCTCGGGCCCTGTTTTTTCCCTCGGGCTCTGGTTTTGTTCCTATGGACCTCGAGTTGTTCTTCAGGCCCTCCTTTTTGTCCTTGGGCTCTGGTTTTGTTCCTCGGGCTCTGGTTTTCTTCCTCAGGATCTGGTTTTGTTCCTCGAGCTCTAGTTTTGTTCCTTGGGCACTAGTTTTCTATCTCGGGCTCTCGTTTTCTTCCTCGGACTCTCTTTTTTTTTCTCGAGCTCTGGTTTTGTTCCTTGAGATCTGGTTTTCATTCTTGGGCTCTGGTTTTCTTCCTCAGGCTCTGGTTTTCTTGCTCGGGCTCTGGATTACTTCCTCGAGCTCTCGTTTTCTTCTTCAGGCCCTAGATTTGTTCCTCGGGCTCTGTTCTTGTTCCTCAGGCTCTGGTTGTGTTCCTCAGGCTCTGGTTTTCTTCCTCGAGCTCTGGTTTTGTTCCTCGGACTCTGGCTTTCTTCCTCAGGATCTGATTTGTTCCTCGAGCTCTCGTTTTGTTCCTTGGGCACTGCTTTTGTTCCTCGGGCTCTCTTTTTCTTCCTCGGACTCTCCTTTTGTTCCTCGGGTTCTGGTTTTGTTCCTTGACCTCTAGTTTTCTTCCTCGGGCTCTGATTTCATTCCTCGAGGGCTGGTTTTGTTCCTCACGCTCTGGTTTTGTTCCTCGGGTTCTGGTTTTGTTCCTTGGGGTCTGGTTTTGTTCCTCGGGCTCTGCTTTATTTCCACGGGCTCTGGTTTTGTTCCTTGACCTCTGGTGGTGTTCCTCGAGGGCTGGTTTTTTTCCTTCGGCTATGGTTTTCTTTCTCGGGCTCTGGCTTGGCTCCTCGGGTCCTGTTTTATTTCCTCGGGCTCTATTTTTGTTCCTCGGGCTCTTGTTTTCTTCCTTGGGCTCTGGTTTTGTTCATGGCGGGCTGGTTTTGTTCCTCGGGCTCTGGCTTGGTTCCTCGGGCTCTCGTTTTCTTCCTTGGACTCTCGTTTTCTTCCTCGGGCTCTGGCTTTGTTCCTTGAGCTCTGGTTTTCTTCCTCGGGCTCTGGTTTTCTTCCTCAGGCTCTGGTGTTCTTGCTCGGGCTCTGGATTATTTCCTTGAGCTCTCGTTTTTTCTTCAGGCCCTAGATTTGTTCCTCGGGCTCTGTTCTTGTTCCTCGAGCTCTGGTTGTGTTCCTCGGGCTCTGTTTTTTTTCCTCGAGTTCTGGTTTTGTTCCTCGGGCTCTGGCTTTCTTCCTCAGGATCTGGTTTTGTTCCTCGAGCTCTGGTTTTGTTCCTTGGGCACTGGTTTTGTTCCTCGGGCTCTCGTTTTCTTCCTCAGACTCTCGTTTTGTTCCTCGGTCTCTGGTTTTGTTCCTTGAGCTCTGGTTTTCTTCCTCGGGCTCTGGTTTTCTTCCTCAGGCTCTGGTGTTCTTGCTCGGGCTCTGGATTACTTCCTCAAGCTCTCGTTTTCTTCTTCAGGCCCTAGATTTATTCCTCGGGCTCTGTTCTTGTTCCTCGGGCTCTGGTTGTGTTCCTCAGGCTCTGGTTTTGTTCCTCGAGCTCTGGTTTTGTTCTTCGGGCTCTGGCTTTCTTCCTCAGGATATGATTTTGTTCCTCGAGCTCTCGTTTTGTTCCTTGGGCACTGGTTTTGTTCCTCGGGATCTCGTTTTCTTCCTCGGACTCTCCTTTTGTTCCTCGGGTTCTGGTTTTGTTCCTTGACCTCTAGTTTTCTTCCTCGGGCTCTGATTTCATTCCTCGAGGGCTGGTTTTGTTCCTCACGCTCTGGTTTTGTTCCTCGGGTTCTGGTTTTGTTCCTTGGGGTCTGGTTTTGTTCCTCGGGCTCTGCTTTATTTCCACGGGCTCTGGTTTTGTTCCTTGACCTCTGGTGGTGTTCATCGAGGGCTGGTTTTTTTCCTTGGGCTATGGTTTTCTTTCTCGGGCTCTGGCTTGGTTCCTCAGGTCCTGTTTTATTTCCTCGGGCTCTATTTTTGTTCCTCGGGCTCTTGTTTTCTTCCTTGGGCTCTGGTTTTGTTCATGGCGGGCTGGTTTTGTTCCTCGGGCTCTGGCTTGGTTCCTCGGGCTCTCGTTTTCTTCCTCGGACTCTCGTTTTGTTCCTCGGGTTCTGGTTTTGTTCCTTGAGCTCTGGTTTTCTTCCTCGGGTTCTGGTTTTCTTCCTCAGGCTCTGGTGTTCTTGCTCGGGCTCTGGATTATTTCCTCGAGCTCTCGTTTCCTTCTTCAGGCCCTAGATTTGTTCCTCGGGCTCTGTTCTTGTTCCTCGAGCTCTGGTTGTGTTCCTCGGGCTCTGTTTTTGTTCCTCGAGTTCTGGTTTTGTTCCTCGGGCTCTGGCTTTCTTCCTCAGGATCTGGTTTTGTTCCTCGAGCTCTGGTTTTGTTCCTTGGGCACTGGTTTTGTTCCTCGGGCTCTCGTTTTCTTCCTCAGATTCTCGTTTTGTTCCTCGGGTTCTGGTTTTGTTCCTTGAGCTCTGGTTTTCTTCCTCGGGCTCTGGTGTTATTCCTCAGGCTCTGGTTTTCTTACTCGGGCTCTGGATTTCTTCCTCGAGCTCTCGTTTTCTTCTTCAGGCCCTAGATTTGTTCCTCGGGCTCTGTTTTTGTTCCTCGGGCTCTGGTTTTGTTCCTCGAGCTCTGGTTTTGTTTCTTTGGCACTGGTTTTGTACCTTGGGCTCTCGTTTTCTTCGCCGACATCTGGTTTTGTTCCAAGAGTTTTAGTTTACTTCCTCGGCCTCTGGTTTTCTTCCTCAGGCTCTCGTTTTCTTCCTGAAGCTGTGCATTAGCTCCTCGGGCTCTGTTTTGTTCCTCGGGCTCTGGTTTTGTTCCTTGACCTCTAGTTTTCTTCCTCGGGCTCTGATTTCATTCCTCGAGGGCTGGTTTTGTTCCTCACGCTCTGGTTTTGTTCCTCGGGTTCTGGTTTTGTTCCTTGGGGTCTGGTTTTGTTCCTCGGGCTCTGCTTTATTTCCACGGGCTCTGGTTTTCTTCCTCTTGCTCTGGTTTTGTTCCTCGAGGGCTGGTTTTTTTCCTTGGGCTATGGTTTTCTTTCTCGGGCTCTGGCTTGGTTCCTCGGGCCCTGTTTTTTTCCTCGGGCTCTGGTTTTGTTCCTATGGACCTCGAGTTGTTCTTCAGGCCCTCCTTTTTGTCCTTGGGCTCTGGTTTTTTTCCTCGGGCTCTGGTTTTCTTCCTCAGGATCTGGTTTTGTTCCTCGAGCTCTGGTTTTGTTCCTTGGGCACTAGTTTTCTTCCTCGGGCTCTCGTTTTCTTCCTCGGACTCTCGTTTTGTTTCTCGAGCTCTGGTTTTGTTCCTTGAGATCTGGTTTTCTTCCTCAGGCTCTGGTTTTCTTGCTCGGGCTCTGGATTACTTCCTCGAGCTCTCGTTTTCTTCTGCAGGCCCTAGATTTATTCCTCGGGCTCTGTTCTTGTTCCTCGGGCTCTGGTTGTGTTCCTCAGGCTCTGGTTTTCTTCCTCGAGCTCTGGTTTTGTTCCTCGGGCTCTGGCTTTCTTCCTCAGGATCTGATTTTGTTCCTCGAGCTCTCGTTTTGTTCCTTGGGCACTGGTTTTGTTCCTCGGTCTCTCTTTTTCTTCCTCGGACTCTCCTTTTGTTCCTCGGGTTCTGGTTTTGTTCCTTGACCTCTAGTTTTCTTCCTCGGGCTCTGATTTCATTCCTCGATGGCTGGTTTTGTTCCTCACGCTCTGGTTTTGTTCCTCGGGTTCTGGTTTTGTTCCTTGGGGTCTGGTTTTGTTCCTCGGGCTCTGCTTTATTTCCACGGGCTCTGGTTTTGTTCCTTGACCTCTGGTGGTGTTCCTCGAGGGCTGGTTTTGTTCCTTGGGCTATGGTTTTCTTTCTCGGGCTCTGGCTTGGTTCCTCGGGTCCTGTTTTATTTCCTCGGGCTCTATTTTTGTTCCTCGGGCTCCTGTTTTCTTCCTTGGGCTCTGGTTTTGTTCATGGCGGGCTGGTTTTGTTCCTCGGGCTCTGGCTTGGTTCCTCGGGCTCTCGTTTTCTTCCTCGGACTCTCGTTTTGTTCCTCGAGTTCTGGTTTTGTTCCTTGAGCTCTGGTTTTCTTCCTCGGGTTCTGGTTTTCTTCCTCAGGCTCTGGTGTTCTTGCTCGGGCTCTGGATTATTTCCTCGAGCTCTCGTTTCCTTCTTCAGGCCCTAGATTTGTTCCTCGGGCTCTGTTCTTGTTCCTCGGGCTCTGGTTGTGTTCCTCGGGCTCTGTTTTTGTTCCTCGAGTTCTGGTTTTGTTCCTCGGGCTCTGGCTTTCTTCCTCAGGATCTGGTTTTGTTCCTCGAGCTCTGGTTTTGTTCCTTGGGCACTGGTTTTGTTCCTCGGGCTCTCGTTTTCTTCCTCAGACTCTCGTTTTTTTCCTCAGGTTCTAGTTTTGTTCCTTGAGCTCTGGTTTTCTTCCTCGGGCTCTGGTTTTCTTCCTCAGGCTCTGGTTTTCTTGCTCGGGCTCTGGATTTCTTCCTCGAGCTCTCGTTTTCTTCTTCAGGCCCTAGATTTGTTCCTCGGGCTCTGTTTTTGTTCCTCGGGCTCTAGTTGTGTTCCTCGGGCTCTGGTTTTGTTTCTTTGGCACTGGTTTTGTTCCTTGGGCTCTCGTTTTCTTCGCCGGCATCTGGTTTTGTTCCAAGAGTTTTAGTTTACTTCCTCGGCCTCTGGTTTTCTTCCTCAGGCTCTCGTTTTCTTCCTGAAGCTGTGCATTAGCTCCTCGGGCTCTGTTTTGTTCCTCGGGCTCTGGTTTTGTTCCTTGACCTCTAGTTTTCTTCCTCGGGCTCTGATTTCATTCCTCGAGGGCTGGTTTTGTTCCTCACGCTCTGGTTTTGTTCCTCGGGTTCTGGTTTTGTTCCTTGGGGTCTGGTTTTGTTCCTCGGGCTCTGCTTTATTTCCACGGGCTCTGGTTTTGTTCCTCTTGCTCCGGTTTTGTTCCTCGAGGGCTGGTTTTGTTCCTTGGGCTATGGTTTTCTTTCTCGGGCTCTGGCTTGGTTCCTCGGGTCCTGTTTTTTTTCCTCGGGCTCTATTTTTGTTCCTCGGGCTCTGGTTTTGTTCATGGAGGGCTGGTTTTGTTCCTCGGGCTCTGGCTTGGTTCCTCGGGCCCTGTTTTTTTCCTCGGGCTCTGGTTTTGTTCCTATGGACCTCGAGTTGTTCTTCAGGCCCTCCTTTTTGTCCTTGGGCTCTGGTTTTGTTCCTCGGGCTCTGGTTTACTTCCTCGGCCTCTGGTTTCCTTCCTCAGGCTCTCATTTTCTTCCTGAAACTCTGCATTAGCTCCTCGGGCTCTGTTTTGTTCCTCGGGCTCTGGTTTTGTTCCTTGAGCTCTGGTGTTCTTCCTCGGGCTCTGGTTTTCTTCCTCAGGCTCTGGTTTTCTTACTCGGGCTCTGGATTTCTTCCTCGAGCTCTCGTTTTCTTCTTCAGGCCCTAGATTTGTTCCTCGGGCTCTGGTTTTGTTCCTCGAGCTCTGGTTTTGTTTCTTCGGCACTGGTTTTGTTCCTTGGGCTCTCCTTTTCTGCGTCGGCATCTGGTTTTGTTCCAAGAGTTTTAGTTTACTTCCTCGGCCTCTGGTTTTCTTCCTCAGGCTCTCGTTTTCTTCCTGAAGCTGTGCATTAGTTCCTCGGGCTCTGTTTTGTTCCTCGGGCTCTGGTTTTGTTCCTTGACCTCTAGTTTTCTTCCTCGGGCTCTGATTTCATTCCTCGAGGGCTGGTTTTGTTCCTCACGCTCTGGTTTTGTTCCTCGGGTTCTGGTTTTGTTCCTTGGGGTCTGGTTTTGTTTCTCGATCTCTGCTTTAATTCCACGGGCTCTGGTTTTGTTCCTTAACCTCTGGTGGTGTTCCTCGAGGGCTGGTTTTTTTTCTTGGGCTATGGTTTTCTTCCTCGGCCTCTGGTTTTGTTCCTCGAGCTCTGGTTTTGTTTCTTCGGCACTGGTTTTTTTCCTTGGGCTCTCGTTTTCTGCGTCGGCATCTGGTTTAGTTCCAAGAGTTTTAGTTTACTTCCTCGGCCTCTGGTTTTCTTCCTCAGGCTCTCGTTTTCTTCCTGAAGCTGTGCATTAGCTCCTCGGGCTCTGTTTTGTTCCTCGGGCTCTGGTTTTGTTCCTTGGGCACTAGTTTTCTTCCTCGGGCTCTGATTTCATTCCTCGAGGGCTGGTTTTGTTCCTCACGCTCTGGTTTTGTTCCTCGGGTTCTGGTTTTGTTCCTTGGGGTCTGGTTTTGTTCCTCGGGCTCTGCTTTATTTCCAAGAGCTCTGGTTTTGTTCCTTGACCTCTGGTGGTGTTCCTCGAGGGCTGGTTTTTTTTCTTGGGCTATGGTTTTCTTTCTCGGGCTCTGGCTTGGTTCCTCGGGTCCTGTTTTTTTTCCTCGGGCTCTATTTTTGTTGCTCGGGCCCTTGTTTTCTTCCTTGGGCTCTGGTTTTGTTCATGGCGGGCTGGTTTTGTTCCTCGGGCTCTGGCTTGGTTCCTCGGGCTCTGGCTTTCTTCCTCAGGATATGGTTTTGTTCCTCGAGCTCTGGTTTTGTTCCTTGGGCACTGGTTTTGTTCCTCGGGCTCTCGTTTTCTTCCTCAGACTCTCGTTTTGTTCCTCGGGTTCTGGTTTTGTTCCTTGAGCTCTGGTTTTCTTCCTCGGGCTCTGGTTTTCTTCCTCAGGCTCTGGTTTTCTTGCTCGGGCTCTGGATTATTTCCTCGAGATCTCGTTTTCTTCTTCAGGCCCTAGATTTGTTCCTCGGGCTCTGTTCTTGTTCCTCGAGCTCTGGTTGTGTTCCTCGGGCTCTGTTTTTGTTCCTCGAGCTCTGGTTTTGTTCCTTGGGCACTGGTTTTGTTCCTCGGGCTCTCGTTTTCTTCCTCAGACTCTCGTTTTGTTTCTCGGGTTCTAGTTTTCTTCCTTGAGCTCTGGTTTTCTTCCTCGGCTCTGGTTTTCTTCCTCAGGCTCTGGTTTTCTTACTCGGGCTCTGGATTTCTTCCTCGAGCTCTCGTTTTCTTCTTCAGGCCCTAGATTTGTTCCTCGGGCTCTGTTTTTGTTCCTCGGGCTCTGTTTTTGTTCCTCGGGCTCTGGTTTTGTACCTCGAGCTCTGGTTTTGTTTCTTTGGCACTGGTTTTTTTCCTTGGGCTCTCGTTTTCTTCGTCGGCATCTGGTTTTGTTCCAAGAGTTTTGGTTTACTTCCTCGGCCTCTGGTTTTCTTCCTCAGGCTCTCGTTTTCTTCCTGAAGCTGTGCATTAGCTCCTCGGGCTCTGTTTTGTTCCTCGGGCTCTGGTTTTGTTCCTTGACCTCTAGTTTTCTTCCTCGGGCTCTGATTTCATTCCTCGAGGGCTGGTTTTGTTCCTCACGCTCTGGTTTTGTTCCTCGGGTTCTGGTTTTGTTCCTTGGGGTCTGGTTTTGTTCCTCGGGCTCTGCTTTATTTCCACGGGCTCTGGTTTTGTTCCTCTTGCTCTGGTTTTGTTCCTCGAGGGCTGGTTTTGTTCCTTGGGCTATGGTTTTCTTTCTCGGGCTCTGGCTTGGTTCCTCGGGTCCTGTTTTTTTTCCTCGGGCTCTATTTTTCTTCCTCGGGCTCTGGTTTTGTTCATGGAGGGCTGGTTTTGTTCCTCGGGCTCTGGCTTGGTTCCTCGGGCCCTGTTTTTTTCCTCGGGCTCTGGTTTTGTTCGTATGGACCTCACGTTGTTCTTCAGGCCCTCCTTTTTGTCCTTGGGCTCTGGTTTTGTTCCTCGGGCTCTGGTTTTCTTCCTCAGGATCTGGTTTTGTTCCTCGAGATATGCTTTTATTCCTCGGGTACTGGTTTTGTTCCTCGGGCTCTCGTTTTCTTCCTCGGCCTCTGGTTTTCTTCCTCAGGCTCTCATTTTCTTCCTGAAGCTGTGCATTAGCTCCTCGGGCTCTGTTTTGTTCCTCGGGCTCTGGTTTTGTTCCTTGACCTCTAGTTTTCTTCCTCGGGCTCTGATTTCATTCCTCGAGGGCTGGTTTTGTTCCTCACGCTCTGGTTTTGTTCCTCGGGTTCTGGTTTTGTTCCTTGGGGTCTGGTTTTGTTTCTCGATCTCTGCTTTAATTCCACGGGCTCTGGTTTTGTTCCTTGACCTCTGGTGGTGTTCCTCGAGGGCTGGTTTTTTTTCTTGGGCTATGGTTTTCTTCCTCGGCCTCTGGTTTTGTTCCTCGAGCTCTGGTTTTGTTTCTTCGGCACTGGTTTTTTTCCTTGGGCTCTCGTTTTCTGCGTCGGCATCTGGTTTTGTTCCAAGAGTTTTAGTTTACTTCCTCGGCCTCTGGTTTTATTCCTCACGCTCTCGTTTTCTTCCTGAAGCTGTGCATTAGCTCCTCGGGCTCTGTTTTGTTCCTCGGGCTCTGGTTTTGTTCCTTGGGCACTAGTTTTCTTCCTCGGGCTCTGATTTCATTCCTCGAGGGCTGGTTTTGTTCCTCAGGCTCTGGTTTTGTTCCTCGGGTTCTGGTTTTGTTCCTTGGGGTCTGGTTTTGTTCCTCGGGCTCTGCTTTATTTCCACGGGCTCTGGTTTTGTTCCTTGACCTCTGGTGGTGTTCCTCGAGGGCTGGTTTTTTTTCTTGGGCTATGGTTTTCTTTCTCGGGCTCTGGCTTGGTTCCTCGGGTCCTGTTTTTTTTCCTCGGGCTCTATTTTTGTTCCTCGGGCTCTTGTTTTCTTCCTTGGGCTCTGGTTTTGTTCATGGCGGGCTGGTTTTGTTCCTCGGGCTCTGGCTTGGTTCCTCGGGCTCTCGTTTTCTTCCTTGGACTCTCGTTTTTTTCCTCGGGTTCTGGTTTTGTTCCTTGAGCTCTGGTTTTCTTCCTCGGGCTCTGGTTTTCTTCCTTAGGCTCTGGTTTTCTTGCTCGGGCTCTGGATTATTTCCTCGAGCTCTCGTTTTCTTCTTCAGGCCCTAGATTTGTTCCTCGGGCTCTGTTCTTGTTCCTCGAGCTCTGGTTGTGTTCCTCGGGCTCTGTTTTTTTTCCTCGAGTTCTGGTTTTGTTCCTCGGGCTCTGGCTTTCTTCCTCAGGATCTGGTTTTGTTCCTCGAGCTCTGGTTTTGTTCCTTGGGCACTGGTTTTGTTCCTCGGGCTCTCGTTTTCTTCCTCAGACTCTCGTTTTGTTCCTCGGGTTCTGGTTTTGTTCCTTGAGCTCTGGTTTTCTTCCTCGGGCTCTGGTTTTCTTCCTCAGGCTCTGGTTTTCTTGCTCGGGCTCTGGATTATTTCCTCGAGCTCTCGTTTTCTTCTTCAGGCCCTAGATTTGTTCCTCTGGCTCTGTTCTTGTTCCTCGAGCTCTGGTTGTGTTCCTCGGGCTCTGTTTTTGTTCCTCGAGCTCTGGTTTTGTTCCTTGGGCACTGGTTTTGTTCCTCGGGCTCTCGTTTTCTTCCTCAGACTCTCGTTTTGTTTCTCGGGTTCTAGTTTTCTTCCTTGAGCTCTGGTTTTCTTCCTCGGGCTCTGGTTTTCTTCCTCAGGCTCTGGTTTTCTTACTCGGGCTCTGGATTTCTTCCTCGAGCTCTCGTTTTCTTCTTCAGGCCCTAGATTTGTTCCTCGGGCTCTGGTTTTGTTCCTCGGGCTCTGGTTTTGTTCCTCGGGCTCTGGTTTTGTTCCTCGAGCTCTGGTTTTGTTTCTTTGGCACTGGTTTTGTTCCTTGGGCTCTCGTTTTCTTCGTCGGCATCTGGTTTTGTTCCAAGAGTTTTAGTTTACTTCCTCGGCCTCTGGTTTTCTTCCTCAGGCTCTCGTTTTCTTCCTGAAGCTCTGCATTAGCTCCTCGGGCTCTGTTTTGTTCCTCGGGCTCTGGTTTTGTTCCTTGACCTCTAGTTTTCTTCCTCGGGCTCTGATTTCATTCCTCGAGGGCTGGTTTTGTTCCTCACGCTCTGGTTTTGTTCCTCGGGTTCTGGTTTTGTTCCTTGGGGTCTGGTTTTGTTCCTCGGGCTCTGCTTTATTTCCACAGGCTCTGGTTTTGTTCCTCTTGCTCTGGTTTTGTTCCTCGAGGGCTGGTTTTGTTCCTTAGGCTATGGTTTTCTTTCTCGGGCTCTGGCTTGGTTCCTCGGGTCCTGTTTTTTTTCCTCGGGCTCTATTTTTGTTCCTCGGGCTCTGGTTTTGTTCATGGAGGGCTGGTTTTGTTCCTCGGCCTCTGGCTTGGTTCCTCGGGCCCTGTTTTTTTCCTCGGGCTCTGGTTTTGTTCGTATGGACCTCACGTTGTTCTTCAGGCCCTCCTTTTTGTCCTTGGGCTCTGGTTTTGTTCCTCGGGCTCTGGTTTTCTTCCTCAGGATCTGGTTTTGTTCCTCGAGATATGCTTTTGTTCCTCGGGTACTGGTTTTGTTCCTCGGGCTCTCGTTTTCTTCCTCGGCCTCTGGTTTTCTTCCTCAGGCTCTCATTTTCTTCCTCAAGCTCTGCATTAGCTCCTCGGGCTCTGTTTTGTTCCTCGGGCTCTGGTTTTGTTCCTTGAGCTCTGGTTTTCTTCCTCGGGCTCTGGTTTTGTTCCTCGAGCTCTGGTTTTGTTTCTTTGGCACTGGTTTTGTTCCTTGGGCTCTCGTTTTCTGCGTCGGCATCTGGTTTTGTTCCAAGAGTTTTAGTTTACTTCCTCGGCCTCTGATTTTATTCCTCAGGCTCTCGTTTTCTTCCTGAAGCTGTGCATTAGTTCCTCGGGCTCTGTTTTGTTCCTCGGGCTCTGGTTTTGTTCCTTGACCTCTAGTTTTCTTCCTCGGGCTCTGATTTCATTCCTCGAGGGCTGGTTTTGTTCCTCACGCTCTGGTTTTGTTCCTCGGGTTCTGGTTTTGTTCCTTGGGGTCTGGTTTTGTTTCTCGATCTCTGCTTTAATTCCACGGGCTCTGGTTTTGTTCCTTGACCTCTGGTGGTGTTCCTCGAGGGCTGGTTTTTTTTCTTGGGCTATGGTTTTCTTCCTCGGCCTCTGGTTTTCTTCCTCAGGCTCTCATTTTCTTCCTGAAGCTCTGCATTAGCTCCTCGGGCTCTGTTTTGTTCCTCGGGCTCTGGTTTTGTTCCTCGGGCTCTGTTTTTCTTCCTCGGGCTCTGGTTTTGTTCCTCGAGCTCTGGTTTTGTTTCTTCGGCACTGGTTTTTTTCCTTGGGCTCTCGTTTTCTGCGTCGGCATCTGGTTTTGTTCCAAGAGTTTTAGTTTACTTCCTCGGCCTCTGGTTTTATTCCTCACGCTCTCGTTTTCTTCCTGAAGCTGTGCATTAGCTCCTCGGGCTCTGTTTTGTTCCTCGGGCTCTGGTTTTGTTCCTTGACCTCTAGTTTTCTTCCTCGGGCTCTGATTTCATTCCTCGAGGGCTGGTTTTGTTCCTCGGGCTCTGCTTTATTTCCACGGGCTCTGGTTTTGTTCCTCTTGCTCTGGTTTTGTTCCTCGAGGGCTGGTTTTGTTCCTTGGGCTATGGTTTTCTTTCTCGGGCTCTGGCTTGGTTCCTCGGGTCCTTTTTTTTTTCCTCGGGCTCTATTTTTGTTCCTCGGGCTCTGGTTTTGTTCATGGAGGGCTGGTTTTGTTCCTCGGGCTCTGGCTTGGTTCCTCGGGCCCTGTTTTTTTCCTCGGGCTCTGGTTTTGTTCCTATGGACCTCGAGTTGTTCTTCAGGCCCTCCTTTTTGTCCTTGGGCTCTGGTTTTGTTCCTCGGGCTCTCGTTTTCTTCCTCGGCCTCTGGTTTCCTTCCTCAGGCTCTCATTTTCTTCCTGAAACTCTGCATTAGCTCCTCGGGCTCTGTTTTCTTCCTCGGGCTCTGGTTTTGTTCCTTGAGCTCTGGTGTTCTTCCTCGGGCTCTGGTTTTCTTCCTCAGGCTCTGGTTTTCTTACTCGGGCTCTGGATTTCTTCCTCGAGCTCTCGTTTTCTTCTTCAGGCCCTAGATTTGTTCCTCGGGCTCTGGTTTTGTTCCTCGGGCTCTGGTTTTGTTCCTCGGGCTCTGGTTTTGTTCCTCGAGCTCTGGTTTTGTTTCTTTGGCACTGGTTTTGTTCCTTGGGCTCTCCTTTTCTGCGTCGGCATCTGGTTTTGTTCCAAGAGTTTTAGTTTACTTCCTCGGCCTCTGGTTTTCTTCCTCAGGCTCTCGTTTTCTTCCTGAAGCTCTGCATTAGTTCCTCGGGCTCTGTTTTGTTCCTCGGGCTCTGGTTTTGTTCCTTGACCTCTAGTTTTCTTCCTCGGGCTCTGATTTCATTCCTCGAGGGCTGGTTTTGTTCCTCACGCTCTGGTTTTGTTCCTCGGGTTCTGGTTTTGTTCCTTGGGGTCTGGTTTTGTTTCTCGATCTCTGCTTTAATTCCACGGGCTCTGGTTTTGTTCCTTGGGCACTATTTTTCTTCCTTGGGCTCTGATTTCATTCCTCGAGGGCTGGTTTTGTTCCTCACGCTCTGATTTTGTTCCTCGGGTTCTGGTTTTGTTCCTTGGGGTCTGGTTTTGTTCCTCGGGCTCTGCTTTATTTCCACGGGCTCTGGTTTTGTTCCTTGACCTCTGGTGGTGTTCCTCGAGGGCTGGTTTTTTTTCTTGGGCTATGGTTTTCTTTCTCGGGCTCTGGCTTGGTTCCTCGGGTCCTGTTTTTTTTCCTTGGGCTCTATTTTTGTTCCTCGGGCCCTTGTTTTCTTCCTTGGGCTCTGGTTTTGTTCATGGAGGGCTGGTTTTGTTCCTCGGGCTCTGGCTTGGTTCCTCGGGCTCTCGTTTTCTTCCTTGGACTCTCGTTTTTTTCCTCGGGTTCTGGTTTTGTTCCTTGAGCTCTGGTTTTCTTCCTCGGGCTCTGGTTTTCTTCCTCAGGCTCTGGTTTTCTTGCTCGGGCTCTGGATTATTTCCTCGAGCTCTCGTTTTCTTCTTCAGGCCCTAGATTTGTTCCTCGGGCTCTGTTCTTGTTCCTCGAGCTCTGGTTGTGTTCCTCGGGCTCTGTTTTTGTTCCTCGAGTTCTGGTTTTGTTCCTCGGGCTCTGGCTTTCTTCCTCAGGATCTGGTTTTGTTCCTCGAGCTCTGGTTTTGTTCCTTGGGCACTGGTTTTGTTCCTCGGGCTCTCGTTTTCTTCCTCAGACTCTCGTTTTGTTCCTCGGGTTCTGGTTTTGTTCCTTGAGCTCTGGTTTTCTTCCTCGGGTTCTGGTTTTCTTCCTCAGGCTCTGGTTTTCTTGCTCGGGCTCTGGATTATTTCCTCGAGCTCTCGTTTTCTTCTTCAGGCCCTAGATTTGTTCCTCGGGCTCTGTTCTTGTTCCTCGAGCTCTGGTTGTGTTCCTCGGGCTCTGTTTTTGTTCCTCGAGCTCTGGTTTTGTTCCTTGGGCACTGGTTTTGTTCCTCGGGCTCTGGTTGTGTTCCTCAGACTCTCGTTTTGTTCCTCGGGTTCTAGTTTTCTTCCTTGAGCTCTGGTTTTCTTCCTCGGGCTCTGGTTTTCTTCCTCAGGCTCTGGTTTTCTTACTCGGGCTCTGGATTTCTTCCTCGAGCTCTCGTTTTCTTCTTCAGGCCCTAGATTTGTTCCTCGGGCCCTGTTTTTGTTCCTCGGGCTCTGGTTTTGTTCCTCGGGCTCTGGTTTTGTTCCTCGAGCTCTGGTTTTGTTTCTTTGGCACTGGTTTTTTTCCTTGGGCTCTCGTTTTCTTCGTCGGCATCTGGTTTTGTTCCAAGAGTTTTAGTTTACTTCCTCGGCCTCTGGTTTTCTTCCTCAGGCTCTCGTTTTCTTCCTGAAGCTGTGCATTAGCTCCTCGGGCTCTGTTTTGTTCCTCGGGCTCTGGTTTTGTTCCTTGACCTCTAGTTTTCTTCCTCGGGCTCTGATTTCATTCCTCGAGGGCTGGTTTTTTTCCTCACGCTCTGGTTTTGTTCCTCGGGTTCTGGTTTTGTTCCTTGGGGTCTGGTTTTGTTCCTCGGGCTCTGCTTTATTTCCACGGGCTCTGGTTTTGTTCCTCTTGCTCTGGTTTTTTTCCTCGAGGGCTGGTTTTGTTCCTTGGGCTATGGTTTTCTTTCTCGGGCTCTGGCTTTGTTCCTCGGGTCCTGTTTTTTTTCCTCGGGCTCTATTTTTGTTCCTCGGGCTCTGGTTTTGTTCATGGAGGGCTGGTTTTGTTCCTCGGGCTCTGGCTTGGTTCCTCGGGCCCTGTTTTTTTCCTCGGCCTCTGGTTTTGTTCCTATGGACCTCGAGTTGTTCTTCAGGCCCTCCTTTTTGTCCTTGGGCTCTGGTTTTGTTCCTCGGGCTCTGGTTTTCTTCCTCAGGATCTGGTTTTGTTCCTCGAGATATGCTTTTGTTCCTCGGGTACTGGTTTTGTTCCTCGGGCTCTCGTTTTCTTCCTCGGCCTCTGGTTTTCTTCCTCAGGCTCTCATTTTCTTCCTGAAGCTCTGCATTAGCTCCTCAGGCTCTGTTTTGTTCCTCGGGCTCTGGTTTTGTTCCTCGGGCTCTGGTTTTGTTCCTCGAGCTCTGGTTTTGTTTCTTCGGCACTGGTTTTGTTCCTTGGGCTCTCCTTTTCTGCGTCGGCATCTGGTTTTGTTCCAAGAGTTTTAGTTTACTTCCTCGGCCTCTGGTTTTATTCCTCACGCTCTCGTTTTCTTCCTGAAGCTGTGCATTAGCTCCTCGGGCTCTGTTTTGTTCCTCGGGCTCTGGTTTTGTTCCTTGACCTCTAGTTTTCTTCCTCGGGCTCTGATTTCATTCCTCGAGGGCTGGTTTTGTTCCTCACGCTCTGGTTTTGTTCCTCGGGTTCTGGTTTTGTTCCTTGGGGTCTGGTTTTGTTCCTCGGGCTCTGCTTTATTTCCACGGGCTCTGGTTTTGTTCCTCTTGCTCTGGTTTTGTTCCTCGAGGGCTGGTTTTGTTCCTTGGGCTATGGTTTTCTTTCTCGGGCTCTGGCTTGGTTCCTCGGGTCCTGTTTTTTTTCCTCAAGCTCTATTTTTCTTCCTCGGGCTCTGGTTTTGTTCATGGAGGGCTGGTTTTGTTCCTCGGGCTCTGGCTTGGTTCCTCGGGCCCTGTTTTTTTCCTCGGGCTCTGGTTTTGTTCCTATGGACCTCGAGTTGTTCTTCAGGCCCTCCTTTTTGACCTTGGGCTCTGGTTTTGTTCCTCGGGCTCTGGTTTTCTTCCTCAGGATCTGGTTTTGTTCCTCGAGATATGCTTTTGTTCCTCGGGTACTGGTTTTGTTCCTCGGGCTCTCGTTTTCTTCCTCGGCCTCTGGTTTTCTTCCTCAGGCTCTCATTTTCTTCCTGAAGCTCTGCATTAGCTCCTCGGGCTCTGTTTTGTTCCTCGGGCTCTGGTTTTGTTCCTCGGGCTCTGGTTTTGTTCCTCGGGCTCTGGTTTTGTTCCTTGAGCTCTGGTTTTGTTTCTACGGCACTGGTTTTGTTCCTTGGGCTCTCCTTTTCTGCGTCGGCATCTGGTTTTGTTGCAAGAGTTTTAGTTTACTGCCTCGGCCTCTGGTTTTATTCCTCAGGCTCTCGTTTTCTTCCTGAAGCTGTGCATTAGCTCCTCGGGCTCTGTTTTGTTCCTCGGGCTCTGGTTTTGTTCCTTGACCTCTAGTTTTCTTCCTCGGGCTCTGATTTCATTCCTCGAGGGCTGGTTTTGTTCCTCACGCTCTGGTTTTGTTCCTCGGGTTCTGGTTTTGTTCCTTGGGGTCTGGTTTTGTTCCTCGGGCTCTGCTTTATTTCCACGGGCTCTGGTTTTGTTCCTTGACCTCTGGTGGTGTTCCTCGAGGGCTGTTTTTTTTTCTTGGGCTATGGTTTTCTTTCTCGGGCTCTGGCTTGGTTCCTCGGGTCCTGTTTTTTTTCCTTGGGCTCTATTTTTGTTCCTTGGGCTGTTGTTTTCTTCCTTGGGCTCTGGTTTTGTTCATGGAGGGCTGGTTTTGTTCCTCGGGCTCTGGCTTGGTTCCTCGGGCTCTCGTTTTCTTACTCAGACTCTCGTTTTGTTCCTCGGGTTCTGGTTTTGTTCCTTGAGCTCTGGTTTTGTTCCTCGGGCTCTGGTTTTCTTCCTCAGGCTCTGGTTTCCTTGCTCGGGCTCTGGATTATTTCCTCGAGCTCTCGTTTTCTTCTTCAGGCCCTAGATTTGTTCCTCGGGCTCTGTTCTTGTTCCTCGAGCTCTGGTTGTGTTCCTCGGGCTCTGTTTTTGTTCCTCGAGTTCTGGTTTTGTTCCTCGGGCTCTGGCTTTCTTCCTCAGGATCTGGTTTTGTTCCTCGAGCTCTGGTTTTCTTCCTTGGGCACTGGTTTTGTTTCTCAGGCTCTCGTTTTCTTCCTCAGACTCTCGTTTTGTTCCTCGGGTTCTAGTTTTGTTCCTTGAGCTCTGGTGTTCTTCCTCGGGCTCTGGTTTTCTTCCTCAGGCTCTGGTTTTCTTGCTCGGGCTCTGGATTTCTTCCTCGAGCTCTCGTTTTCTTCTTCAGGCCCTAGATTTGTTCCTTGGGCTCTGTTTTTGTTCCTCGGGCTCTAGTTGTGTTCCTCGGGCTCTGGTTTTGTTTCTTTGGCACTGGTTTTGTTCCTTGGGCTCTTGTTTTCTTCGTCGGCATCTGGTTTTGTTCCAAGAGTTTTAGTTTACTTCCTCGGCCTCTGGTTTTCTTCCTCAGGCTCTCGTTTTCTTCCTGAAGCTGTGCATTAGCTCCTCGGGCTCTGTTTTGTTCCTCGGGCTCTGGTTTTGTTCCTTGACCTCTAGTTTTCTTCCTCGGGCTCTGATTTCATTCCTCGAGGGCTGGTTTTGTTCCTCACGCTCTGGTTTTGTTCCTCGGGTTCTGGTTTTGTTCCTTGGGGTCTGGTTTTGTTCCTCGGGCTCTGCTTTATTTCCACGGGCTCTGGTTTTGTTCCTCTTGCTCTGGTTTTGTTCCTCGAGGGCTGGTTTTGTTCCTTGGGCTATGGTTTTCTTTCTCGGGCTCTGGCTTGGTTCCTTGGGTCCTGTTTTTTTTCCTCGGGCTCTTGTTTTCTTCCTTGGGCTCTGGTTTTGTTCATGGAGGGCTGGTTTTGTTCCTCGGGCTCTGGCTTGGTTCCTCGGGCTCTCGTTTTCATCCTCGGACTCCCGTTTTGTTCCTCGGGTTCTGGTTTTGTTCCTTGAGCTCTGGTTTTCTTCCTCGGGCTCTGGTTTTCTTGCTCGGGCTCTGGATTATTTCCTCGAGCTCTCGTTTTCTTCTTCAGGCCCTAGATTTGTTCCTCGGGCTCTGTTCTTGTTCCTCGAGCTCTGGTTGTGTTCCTCGGGCTCTGTTTTTGTTCCTCGAGTTCTGGTTTTGTTCCTCGGGCTCTGGCTTTCTTCCTCAGGATCTGGTTTTGTTCCTCGAGCTCTGGTTTTGTTCCTTGGGCACTGGTTTTGTTCCTCGGGCTCTCGTTTTCTTCCTCAGACTCTCATTTTGTTCCTCGGGTTCTAGTTTTGTTCCTTGAGCTCTGGTTTTCTTCCTCGGGCTCTGGTTTTCTTCCTCAGGCTCTGGTTTTCTTACTCGGGCTCTGGATTTCTTCCTCGAGCTCTCGTTTTCTTCTTCAGGCCCTAGATTTGTTCCTCGGGCTCTGTTTTTGTTCCTCGGGCTCTGGTTTTGTTCCTCGAGCTCTGGTTTTGTTTCTTTGGCACTGGTTTTTTTCCTTGGGCTCTCGTTTTCTGCGTCGGCATCTGGTTTTGTTCCAAGAGTTTTAGTTTACTTCCTCGGCCTCTGGTTTTCTTCCTCAGGCTCTCGTTTTCTTCCTGAAGCTGTGCATTAGCTCCTCGGGCTCTGTTTTGTTCCTCGGGCTCTGATTTTGTTCCTTGACCTCTAGTTTTCTTCCTCGGGCTCTGATTTCATTCCTCGAGGGCTGGTTTTGTTCCTCACGCTCTGGTTTTGTTCCTCGGGTTCTGGTTTTGTTCCTTGGGGTCTGGTTTTGTTCCTCGGGCTCTGCTTTATTTCCACGGGCTCTGGTTTTGTTCCTCTTGCTCTGGTTTTGTTCCTCGAGGGCTGGTTTTGTTCCTTGGGCTATGGTTTTCTTTCTCGGGCTCTGGCTTGGTTCCTCGGGTCCTGTTTTTTTTCCTCGGGCTCTATTTTTGTTCCTCGGGCTCTGGTTTTGTTCATGGAGGGCTGGTTTTGTTCCTCGGGCTCTGGCTTGGTTCCTCGGGCCCTGTTTTTTTCCTCGGGCTCTGGTTTTGTTCCTATGGACCTCGAGTTGTTCTTCAGGCCCTCCTTTTTGTCCTTGGGCTCTGGTTTTGTTCCTCGGGCTCTGGTTTTCTTCCTCAGGATCTGGTTTTGTTCCTCGAGATATGCTTTTGTTCCTCGGGTACTGGTTTTGTTCCTCGGGCTCTCGTTTTCTTCCTCGGCCTCTGGTTTTCTTCCTCAGGCTCTCATTTTCTTCCTGAAGCTCTGCATTAGCTCCTCGGGCTCTGTTTTGTTCCTCGGGCTCTGGTTTTGTTCCTCGGGCTCTGGTTTTGTTCCTCGGGCTCTGGTTTTGTTCCTCGAGCTCTGGTTTTGTTTCTACGGCACTGGTTTTGTTCCTTGGGCTCTCCTTTTCTGCGTCAGCATCTGGTTTTGTTGCAAGAGTTTTAGTTTACTTCCTCGGCCTCTGGTTTTCTTCCTCAGGCTCTCGTTTTCTTCCTGAAGCTGTGCATTAGCTCCTCGGGCTCTGTTTTGTTCCTCGGGCTCTGGTTTTGTTCCTTGACCTCTAGTTTTCTTCCTCGGGCTCTGATTTCATTCCTCGAGGGCTGGTTTTGTTCCTCACGCTCTGGTTTTGTTCCTCGGGTTCTGGTTTTGTTCCTTGGGGTCTGGTTTTGTTCCTCGGGCTCTGCTTTATTTCCACGGGCTCTGGTTTTGTTCCTTGACCTCTGGTGGTGTTCCTCGAGGGCTGGTTTTTTTTCTTGGGCTATGGTTTTCTTTCTCGGGCTCTGGCTTGGTTCCTCGGGTCCTGTTTTTTTTCCTTGGGCTCTATTTTTGTTCCTTGGGCTGTTGTTTTCTTCCTTGGGCTCTGGTTTTGTTCATGGAGGGCTGGTTTTGTTCCTCGGGCTCTGGCTTGGTTCCTCGGGCTCTCGTTTTCTTACTCAGACTCTCGTTTTGTTCCTCGGGTTCTGGTTTTGTTCCTTGAGCTCTGGTGTTCTTCCTCGGGCTCTGGTTTTCTTCCTCAGGCTCTGGTTTTCTTGCTCGGGCTCTGGATTATTTCCTCGAGCTCTCGTTTTCTTCTTCAGGCCCTAGATTTGTTCCTCGGGCTCTGTTCTTGTTCCTCGAGCTCTGGTTGTGTTCCTCGGGCTCTGTTTTTGTTCCTCGAGTTCTGGTTTTGTTCCTCGGGCTCTGGCTTTCTTCCTCAGGATCTGGTTTTGTTCCTCGAGCTCTGGTTTTCTTCCTTGGGCACTGGTTTTGTTTCTCGGGCTCTCGTTTTCTTCCTCAGACTCTCGTTTTGTTCCTCGGGTTCTAGTTTTGTTCCTTGAGCTCTGGTGTTCTTCCTCGGGCTCTGGTTTTCTTCCTCAGGCTCTGGTTTTCTTGCTCGGGCTCTGGATTTCTTCCTCGAGCTCTCGTTTTCTTCTTCAGGCCCTAGATTTGTTCCTTGGGCTCTGTTTTTGTTCCTCGGGCTCTAGTTGTGTTCCTCGGGCTCTGGTTTTGTTTCTTTGGCACTGGTTTTGTTCCTTGGGCTCTTGTTTTCTTCGTCGGCATCTGGTTTTGTTCCAAGAGTTTTAGTTTACTTCCTCGGCCTCTGGTTTTCTTCCTCAGGCTCTCGTTTTCTTCCTGAAGCTGTGCATTAGCTCCTCGGGCTCTGTTTTGTTCCTCGGGCTCTGGTTTTGTTCCTTGACCTCTAGTTTTCTTCCTCGGGCTCTGATTTCATTCCTCGAGGGCTGGTTTTGTTCCTCACGCTCTGGTTTTGTTCCTCGGGTTCTGGTTTTGTTCCTTGGGGTCTGGTTTTGTTCCTCGGGCTCTGCTTTATTTCCACGGGCTCTGGTTTTGTTCCTCTTGCTCTGGTTTTGTTCCTCGAGGGCTGGTTTTGTTCCTTGGGCTATGGTTTTCTTTCTCGGGCTCTGGCTTGGTTCCTTGGGTCCTGTTTTTTTTCCTCGGGCTCTTGTTTTCTTCCTTGGGCTCTGGTTTTGTTCATGGCGGGCTGGTTTTGTTCCTCGGGCTCTGGCTTGGTTCCTCGGGCTCTCGTTTTCATCCTCGGACTCCCGTTTTGTTCCTCGGGTTCTGGTTTTGTTCCTTGAGCTCTGGTTTTCTTCCTCGGGCTCTGGTTTTCTTGCTCGGGCTCTGGATTATTTCCTCGAGCTCTCGTTTTCTTCTTCAGGCCCTAGATTTGTTCCTCGGGCTCTGTTCTTGTTCCTCGAGCTCTGGTTGTGTTCCTCGGGCTCTGTTTTTGTTCCTCGAGTTCTGGTTTTGTTCCTCGGGCTCTGGCTTTCTTCCTCAGGATCTGGTTTTGTTCCTCGAGCTCTGGTTTTGTTCCTTGGGCACTGGTTTTGTTCCTCGGGCTCTCGTTTTCTTCCTCAGACTCTCATTTTGTTCCTCGGGTTCTAGTTTTGTTCCTTGAGCTCTGGTTTTCTTCCTCGGGCTCTGGTTTTCTTCCTCAGGCTCTGGTTTTCTTACTCGGGCTCTGGATTTCTTCCTCGAGCTCTCGTTTTCTTCTTCAGGCCCTAGATTTGTTCCTCGGGCTCTGTTTTTGTTCCTCGGGCTCTGGTTTTGTTCCTCGAGCTCTGGTTTTGTTTCTTTGGCACTGGTTTTTTTCCTTGGGCTCTCGTTTTCTGCGTCGGCATCTGGTTTTGTTCCAAGAGTTTTAGTTTACTTCCTCGGCCTCTGGTTTTCTTCCTCAGGCTCTCGTTTTCTTCCTGAAGCTGTGCATTAGCTCCTCGGGCTCTGTTTTGTTCCTCGGGCTCTGATTTTGTTCCTTGACCTCTAGTTTTCTTCCTCGGGCTCTGATTTCATTCCTCGAGGGCTGGTTTTGTTCCTCACGCTCTGGTTTTGTTCCTCGGGTTCTGGTTTTGTTCCTTGGGGTCTGGTTTTGTTCCTCGGGCTCTGCTTTATTTCCACGGGCTCTGGCTTTGTTCCTCTTGCTCTGGTTTTGTTCCTCGAGGGCTGGTTTTGTTCCTTGGGCTATGGTTTTCTTTCTCGGGCTCTGGCTTGGTTCCTCGGGTCCTGTTTTTTTTCCTCGGGCTCTATTTTTGTTCCTCGGGCTCTGGTTTTGTTCATGGAGGGCTGGTTTTGTTCCTCGGGCTCTGGCTTGGTTCCTCAGGCCCTGTTTTTTTCCTCGGGCTCTGGTTTTGTTCCTATGGACCTCGAGTTGTTCTTCAGGCCCTCCTTTTTGTCCTTGGGCTCTGGTTTTGTTCCTCGGGCTCTGGTTTTTTTCCTCAGGATCTGGTTTTGTTCCTCGAGATATGCTTTTGTTCCTCGGGTACTGGTTTTGTTCCTCGGGCTCTCGTTTTCTTCCTCGGCCTCTGGTTTTCTTCCTCAGGCTCTCATTTTCTTCCTGAAGCTCTGCATTAGCTCCTCGGGCTCTGTTTTGTTCCTCGGGCTCTGGTTTTGTTCCTCGGGCTCTGGTTTTGTTCCTCGGGCTCTGGTTTTGTTCCTCGAGCTCTGGTTTTGTTTCTTCGGCACTGGTTTTGTTCCTTGGGCTCTCCTTTTCTGCGTCAGCATCTGGTTTTGTTGCAAGAGTTTTAGTTTACTTCCTCGGCCTCTGGTTTTCTTCCTCAGGCTCTCGTTTTCTTCCTGAAGCTGTGCATTAGCTCCTCGGGCTCTGTTTTGTTCCTCGGGCTCTGGTTTTGTTCCTTGACCTCTAGTTTTCTTCCTCGGGCTCTGATTTCATTCCTCGAGGGCTGGTTTTGTTCCTCACGCTCTGGTTTTGTTCCTCGGGTTCTGGTTTTGTTCCTTGGGGTCTGGTTTTGTTCCTCGGGCTCTGCTTTATTTCCACGGGCTCTGGTTTTGTTCCTTGACCTCTGGTGGTGTTCCTCGAGGGCTGGTTCTTTTTCTTGGGCTATGGTTTTCTTTCTCGGGCTCTGGCTTGGTTCCTCGGGTCCTGTTTTTTTTCCTTGGGCTCTATTTTTGTTCCTCGGGCCCTTGTTTTCTTCCTTGGGCTCTGGTTTTGTTCATGGAGGGCTGGTTTTGTTCCTCGGGCTCTGGCTTGGTTCCTCGGGCTCTCGTTTTCTTACTCAGACTCTCGTTTTGTTCCTTGGGTTCTGGTTTTGTTCCTTGAGCTCTGGTTTTCTTCCTCGGGCTCTGGTTTTCTTCCTCAGGCTCTGGTTTTCTTGCTCGGGCTCTGGATTATTTCCTCGAGCTCTCGTTTTCTTCTTCAGGCCCTAGATTTGTTCCTCGGGCTCTGTTCTTGTTCCTCGAGCTCTGGTTGTGTTCCTCGGGCTCTGTTTTTGTTCCTCGAGTTCTGGTTTTGTTCCTCGGGCTCTGGCTTTCTTCCTCAGGATCTGGTTTTGTTCCTCGACCTCTGGTTTTGTTCCTTGGGCACTGGTTTTGTTCCTCGGGCTCTCGTTTTCTTCCTCAGACTCTCGTTTTGTTCCTCGGGTTCTAGTTTTGTTCCTTGAGCTCTGGTGTTCTTCCTCGGGCTCTGGTTTTCTTCCTCAGGCTCTGGTTTTCTTACTCGGGCTCTGGATTTCTTCCTCGAGCTCTCGTTTTCTTCTTCAGGCCCTAGATTTGTTCCTCGGGCTCTGTTTTTGTTCCTCGGGCTCTAGTTGTGTTCCTCGGGCTCTGGTTTTGTTTCTTTGGCACTGGTTTTGTTCCTTGGGCTCTCGTTTTCTTTGCCGGCATCTGGTTTTGTTCCAAGAGTTTTAGTTTACTTCCTCGGTCTCTGGTTTTCTTCCTCAGGCTCTCGTTTTCTTCCTGAAGCTGTGCATTAGCTCCTTGGGCTCTGTTTTGTTCCTCGGGCTCTGGTTTTGTTCCTTGGGCACTAGTTTTCTTCCTCGGGCTCTGATTTCATTCCTCGAGGGCTGGTTTTGTTCCTCACGCTCTGGTTTTGTTCCTCGGGTTCTGGTTTTGTTCCTTGGGGTCTGGTTTTGTTCCTCGGGCTCTGCTTTATTTCCACGGGCTCTGGTTTTGTTCCTCTTGCTGTGGTTTTGTTCCTCGAGGGCTGGTTTTTTTCCTTGGGCTATGGTTTTCTTTCTCGGGCTCTGGCTTGGTTCCTCAAGTCCTGTTTTTTTTCCTCAAGCTCTATTTTTGTTCCTCGGTCTCTGGTTTTGTTCATGGAGGGCTGGTTTTGTTCCTCGGGCTCTGGCTTGGTTCCTCGGGCCCTGTTTTTTTCCTCGGGCTCTGGTTTTGTTCCTATGGACCTCGAGTTGTTCTTCAGGCCCTCCTTTTTGTCCTTGGGCTCTGGTTTTGTTCCTCGGGCTCTGGTTTTCTTCCTCAGGATCTGGTTTTGTTCCTCGAGCTCTGGTTTTGTTCCTTGGGCACTAGTTTTCTTCCTCGGGCTCTCGTTTCCTACCTCGGACTCTCGTTTTGTTTCTCGAGCTCTGGCTTTGTTCCTTGAGATCTGGTTTTCTTCCTCGGGCTCTGGTTTTCTTCCTCAGGCTCTGGTTTTCTTGCTCGGGCTCTGGATTACTTCCTCGAGCTCTCGTTTTCTTCTTCAGGCCCTAGATTTGTTCCTCGGGCTCTGTTCTTGTTCCTCGGGCTCTGGTTGTGTTCCTCAGGCTCTGGTTTTCTTCCTCGAGCTCTGGTTTTGTTCCTCGGGCTCTGGCTTTCTTCCTCAGGATCTGATTTTGTTCCTCGAGCTCTCGTTTTGTTCCTTGGGCACTGGTTTTGTTCCTCGGGCTCTCTTTTTCGTCCTCGGACTCTCCTTTTGTTCCTCGGGTTCTGGTTTTGTTCCTTGACCTCTAGTTTTCTTCATCGGGCTCTGATGTCATTCCTCGAGGGCTGGTTTTGTTCCTCACGCTCTGGTTTTGTTCCTCGGGTTCTGGTTTTGTTCCTTGGGGTCTGGTTTTGTTCCTCGGGCTCTGCTTTATTTCCACGGGCTCTGGTTTTGTTCCTTGACCTCAGGTGGTGTTCCTCGAGGGCTGGTTTTTTTCCTTGGGCTATGGTTTTCTTTCTCGGGCTCTGGCTTGGCTCCTCGGGTCCTGTTTTATTTCCTCGGGCTCTATTTTTGTTCCTTGAGCTCTGGTTTTCTTCCTCGGGCTCTGGTTTTCTTGCTCGGGCTCTGGATTATTTCCTCGAGCTCTCGTTTTCTTCTTCAGGCCCTAGATTTGTTCCTCGGGCTCTGTTCTTGTTCCTCGAGCTCTGGTTGTGTTCCTCGGGCTCTGTTTTTGTTCCTCGAGTTCTGGTTTTGTTCCTCGGGCTCTGGCTTTCTTCCTCAGGATCTGGTTTTGTTCCTCGAGCTCTGGTTTTGTTCCTTGGGCACTGGTTTTGTTCCTCGGGCTCTCGTTTTCTTCCTCAGACTCTCGTTTTGTTCCTCGGGTTCTAGTTTTCTTCCTTGAGCTCTGGTTTTCTTCCTCGGGCTCTGGTTTTCTTCCTCAGGCTCTGGTTTTCTTACTCGGGCTCTGGATTTCTTCCTCGAGCTCTCGTTTTCTTCTTCAGGCCCTAGATTTGTTCCTCGGGCTCTGTTTTTGTTCCTCGGGCTCTGGTTTTGTTCCTTGAGCTCTGGTTTTGTTTCTTTGGCACTGGTTTTGTTCCTTGGGCTCTCGTTTTCTTCGTTGGCATCTGGTTTTGTTCCAAGAGTTTTAGTTTACTTCCTCGGCCTCTGGTTTTCTTCCTCAGGCTCTCGTTTTCTTCCTGAAGCTGTGCATTAGCTCCTCGGGCTCTGTTTTGTTCCTCGGGCTCTGATTTTGTTCCTTGACCTCTAGTTTTCTTCCTCGGGCTCTGATTTCATTCCTCGAGGGCTGGTTTTGTTCCTCACGCTCTGGTTTTGTTCCTCGGGTTCTGGTTTTGTTCCTTGAGCTCTGGTTTTGTATCTCGGGATCTTCTTTATTTCCACGGGCTCTGGTTTTGTTCCTCTTGCTCTGGTTTTGTTCCTCGAGGGCTGGTTTTGTTCCTTGGGCTATGGTTTTCTTTCTCGGGCTCTGGCTTGGTTCCTCGGGTCCTGTTTTTTTTCCTCGGGCTCTATTTTTCTTCCTCGGGCTCTGGTTTTGTTCATGGAGGGCTGGTTTTGTTCCTCGGGCTCTGGCTTGGTTCCTCGGGCCCTGTTTTTTTCCTCGGGCTCTGGTTTTGTTCCTATGGACCTCGAGTTGTTCTTCAGGCCCTCCTTTTTGTCCTTGGGCTCTGGTTTTGTTCCTCGGGCTCTGGTTTTCTTCCTCAGGATCTGGTTTTGTTCCTCGAGATATGCTTTTGTTCCTCAGGTACTGGTTTTGTTCCTCGGGCTCTCGTTTTCTTCCTCGGCCTCTGGTTTTCTTCCTCAGGCTCTCATTTTCTTCCTGAAGCTCTGCTTTAGTTCCTCGGGCTCTGTTTTGTTCCTCGGGCTCTGGTTTTGTTCCTTGAGCTCTGGTTTTCTTCCTCGGGCTCTGGTTTTGTTCCTCGAGCTCTGGTTTTGTTTCTTCGGCACTGGTTTTGTTCCTTGGGCTCTCGTTTTCTGCGTCGGCATCTGGTTTTGTTCCAAGAGTTTTAGTTTACTTCCTCGGCCTCTGGTTTTCTTCCTCAGGCTCTCATTTTCTTCCTGAAGCTCTGCTTTAGTTCCTCGGGCTCTGTTTTGTTCCTCGGGCTCTGGTTTTGTTCCTTGGGCACTAGTTTTCTTCCTCGGGCTCTGGTTTTCTTCCTCAGGCTCTGGTTTTCTTGCTCGGGCTCTGGATTATTTCCTCGAGCTCTCGTTTTCTTCTTCAGGCCCTAGATTTGTTCCTCGGGCTCTGTTCTTGTTCCTCGAGCTCTGGTTGTGTTCCTCGGGCTCTGTTTTTGTTCCTCGAGTTCTGGTTTTGTTCCTCGGGCTCTGGCTTTCTTCCTCAGGATCTGGTTTTGTTCCTCGAGCTCTGGTTTTGTTCCTTGGGCACTGGTTTTGTTTCTCGGGCTCTCGTTTTCTTCCTCAGACTCTCGTTTTGTTCCTCGGGTTCTGGTTTTGTTCCTTGAGATCTGGTGTTCTTCCTCGGGCTCTGGTTTTCTTCCTCAGGCTCTGGTTTTCTTGCTCGGGCTCTGGATTTCTTCCTCGAGCTCTCGTTTTCTTCTTCAGGCCCTAGATTTGTTCCTCGGGCTCTGTTCTTGTTCCTCGGGCTCTGGTTGTGTTCCTCAGGCTCTGGTTTTCTTCCTCGAGCTCTGGTTTTGTTCCTCGGGCTCTGGCTTTCTTCCTCAGGATCTGATTTTGTTCCTCGAGCTCTCGTTTTGTTCCTTGGGCACTGGTTTTGTTCCTCGGGCTCTCTTTTTCGTCCTCGGACTCTCCTTTTGTTCCTCGGGTTCTGGTTTTGTTCCTTGACCTCTAGTTTTCTTCATCGGGCTCTGATGTCATTCCTCGAGGGCTGGTTTTGTTCCTCACGCTCTGGTTTTGTTCCTCGGGTTCTGGTTTTGTTCCTTGGGGTCTGGTTTTGTTCCTCGGGCTCTGCTTTATTTCCACGGGCTCTGGTTTTGTTCCTTGACCTCAGGTGGTGTTCCTCGAGGGCTGGTTTTTTTCCTTGGGCTATGGTTTTCTTTCTCGGGCTCTGGCTTGGCTCCTCGGGTCCTGTTTTATTTCCTCGGGCTCTATTTTTGTTCCTTGAGCTCTGGTTTTCTTCCTCGGGCTCTGGTTTTCTTGCTCGGGCTCTGGATTATTTCCTCGAGCTCTCGTTTTCTTCTTCAGGCCCTAGATTTGTTCCTCGGGCTCTGTTCTTGTTCCTCGAGCTCTGGTTGTGTTCCTCGGGCTCTGTTTTTGTTCCTCGAGTTCTGGTTTTGTTCCTCGGGCTCTGGCTTTCTTCCTCAGGATCTGGTTTTGTTCCTCGAGCTCTGGTTTTGTTCCTTGGGCACTGGTTTTGTTCCTCGGGCTCTCGTTTTCTTCCTCAGACTCTCGTTTTGTTCCTCGGGTTCTAGTTTTCTTCCTTGAGCTCTGGTTTTCTTCCTCGGGCTCTGGTTTTCTTCCTCAGGCTCTGGTTTTCTTACTCGGGCTCTGGATTTCTTCCTCGAGCTCTCGTTTTCTTCTTCAGGCCCTAGATTTGTTCCTCGGGCTCTGTTTTTGTTCCTCGGGCTCTGGTTTTGTTCCTTGAGCTCTGGTTTTGTTTCTTTGGCACTGGTTTTGTTCCTTGGGCTCTCGTTTTCTTCGTTGGCATCTGGTTTTGTTCCAAGAGTTTTAGTTTACTTCCTCGGCCTCTGGTTTTCTTCCTCAGGCTCTCGTTTTCTTCCTGAAGCTGTGCATTAGCTCCTCGGGCTCTGTTTTGTTCCTCGGGCTCTGATTTTGTTCCTTGACCTCTAGTTTTCTTCCTCGGGCTCTGATTTCATTCCTCGAGGGCTGGTTTTGTTCCTCACGCTCTGGTTTTGTTCCTCAGGTTCTAGTTTTGTTCCTTGAGCTCTGGTTTTCTTCCTCGGCCTCTGGTTTTCTTCCTCAGGCTCTCATTTTCTTCCTGAAGCTCTGCATTAGCTCCTCGGGCTCTGTTTTGTTCCTCGGGCTCTGGTTTTGTTCCTCGGGCTCTGTTTTTCTTCCTCGGGCTCTGGTTTTGTTCCTCGAGTTCTGGTTTTGTTTCTTCGGCACTGTTTTTTTTCCTTGGGCTCTCGTTTTCTGCGTCGGCATCTGGTTTTGTTCCAAGAGTTTTAGTTTACTTCCTCGGCCTCTGGTTTTCTTCCTCAGGCTCTCGTTTTCTTCCTGAAGCTGTGCATTAGCTCCTCGGGCTCTGTTTTGTTCCTCGGGCTCTGGTTTTGTTCCTTGACCTCTAGTTTTCTTCCTCGGGCTCTGATTTCATTCCTCGAGGGCTGGTTTTGTTCCTCACGCTCTGGTTTTGTTCCTCGGGTTCTGGTTTTGTTCCTTGGGGTCTGGTTTTGTTCCTCGGGCTCTGCTTTATTTCCACGGGCTCTGGTTTTGTTCCTCTTGCTCTGGTTTTGTTCCTCGAGGGCTGGTTTTGTTCCTTGGGCTATGGTTTTCTTTCTCGGGCTCTGGCTTGGTTCCTCGGGTCCTGTTTTTTTTCCTCGGGCTCTATTTTTGTTCCTCGGGCTCTGGTTTTGTTCATGGAGGGCTGGTTTTGTTCCTCGGGCTCTGGCTTGGTTCCTCGGGCCCTGTTTTTTTCCTCGGGCTCTGGTTTTGTTCCTATGGACCTCGAGTTGTTCTTCAGGCCCTCCTTTTTGTCCTTGGGCTCTGGTTTTGTTCCTCGGGCTCTGGTTTTCTTCCTCAGGATCTGGTTTTGTTCCTCGAGATATGCTTTTGTTCCTCGGGTACTGGTTTTGTTCCTCGGGCTCTCGTTTTCTTCCTCGGCCTCTGGTTTTCTTCCTCAGGCTCTCATTTTCTTCCTGAAGCTCTGCATTAGCTCCTCGGGCTCTGTTTTGTTCCTCGGGCTCTGGTTTTGTTCCTTGAGCTCTGGTTTTCTTCCTCGGGCTCTGGTTTTGTTCCTCGAGCTCTGGTTTTGTTTCTTCGGCACTGGTTTTGTTCCTTGGGCTCTCGTTTTCTTTGCCGGCATCTGGTTTTGTTCCAAGAGTTTTAGTTTACTTCCTCGGCCTCTGGTTTTCTTCCTCAGGCTCTCGTTTTCTTCCTGAAGCTGTGCATTAGCTCCTCGGGCTCTGTTTTGTTCCTCGGGCTCTGGTTTTGTTCCTTGACCTCTAGTTTTCTTCCTCGGGCTCTGATTTCATTCCTCGAGGGCTGGTTTTGTTCCTCACGCTCTGGTTTTGTTCCTCGGGTTCTGGTTTTGTTCCTTGGGGTCTGGTTTTGTTCCTCGGGCTCTGCTTTATTTCCACGGGCTCTGGTTTTGTTCCTCTTGCTCTGGTTTTGTTCCTCGAGGGCTGGTTTTGTTCCTTGGGCTATGGTTTTCTTTCTCGGGCTCTGGCTTGGTTCCTCGGGTCCTGTTTTTTTTCCTCGGGCTCTATTTTTGTTCCTCGGGCCCTTGTTTTCTTCCTTGGGCTCTGGTTTTGTTCATGGCGGGCTGGTTTTGTTCCTCGGGCTCTGGCTTGGTTCCTCGGGCTCTCGTTTTCTTACTCAGACTCTCGTTTTGTTCCTCGGGTTCTGGTTTTGTTCCTTGAGCTCTGGTTTTCTTCCTCGGGCTCTGGTTTTCTTCCTCAGGCTCTGGTTTTCTTGCTCGGGCTCTGGATTATTTCCTCGAGCTCTCGTTTTCTTCTTCAGGCCCTAGATTTCTTCCTCGGGCTCTGTTCTTGTTCCTCGAGCTCTGGTTGTGTTCCTCGGGCTCTGTTTTTGTTCCTCGAGTTCTGGTTTTGTTCCTCGGGCTCTGGCTTTCTTCCTCAGGATCTGGTTTTGTTCCTCGACCTCTGGTTTTGTTCCTTGGGCACTGGTTTTGTTCCTCGGGCTCTCGTTTTCTTCCTCAGACTCTCGTTTTGTTCCTCGGGTTCTAGTTTTGTTCCTTGAGCTCTGGTGTTCTTCCTCGGGCTCTGGTTTTCTTCCTCAGGCTCTGGTTTTCTTACTCGGGCTCTGGATTTCTTCCTCGAGCTCTCGTTTTCTTCTTCAGGCCCTAGATTTGTTCCTCGGGCTCTGTTTTTGTTCCTCGGGCTCTGGTTTTGTTCCTCGAGCTCTGGTTTTGTTTCTTTGGCACTGGTTTTGTTCCTTGGGCTCTCGTTTTCTTTGCCGGCATCTGGTTTTGTTCCAAGAGTTTTAGTTTACTTCCTCGGCCTCTGGTTTTCTTCCTCAGGCTCTCGTTTTCTTCCTGAAGCTGTGCATTAGCTCCTTGGGCTCTGGTTTTGTTCCTCGGGCTCTGGTTTTCTTCCTCAGGATCTGGTTTTGTTCCTCGAGCTCTGGTTTTGTTCCTTGGGCACTAGTTTTCTTCCTCGGGCTCTCGTTTTCTACCTCGGACTCTCGTTTTGTTTCTCGAGCTCTGGCTTTGTTCCTTGAGATCTGGTTTTCTTCCTCGGGCTCTGGTTTTCTTCCTCAGGCTCTGGTTTTCTTGCTCGGGCTCTGGATTACTTCCTCGAGCTCTCGTTTTCTTCTTCAGGCCCTAGATTTGTTCCTCGGGCTCTGTTCTTGTTCCTCGGGCTCTGGTTGTGTTCCTCAGGCTCTGGTTTTCTTCCTCGAGCTCTGGTTTTGTTCCTCGGGCTCTGGCTTTCTTCCTCAGGATCTGATTTTGTTCCTCGAGCTCTCGTTTTGTTCCTTGGGCACTGGTTTTGTTCCTCGGGCTCTCTTTTTCGTCCTCGGACTCTCCTTTTGTTCCTCGGGTTCTGGTTTTGTTCCTTGACCTCTAGTTTTCTTCATCGGGCTCTGATGTCATTCCTCGAGGGCTGGTTTTGTTCCTCACGCTCTGGTTTTGTTCCTCGGGTTCTGGTTTTGTTCCTTGGGGTCTGGTTTTGTTCCTCGGGCTCTGCTTTATTTCCACGGGCTCTGGTTTTGTTCCTTGACCTCAGGTGGTGTTCCTCGAGGGCTGGTTTTTTTCCTTGGGCTATGGTTTTCTTTCTCGGGCTCTGGCTTGGCTCCTCGGGTCCTGTTTTATTTCCTCGGGCTCTATTTTTGTTCCTTGAGCTCTGGTTTTCTTCCTCGGGCTCTGGTTTTCTTGCTCGGGCTCTGGATTATTTCCTCGAGCTCTCGTTTTCTTCTTCAGGCCCTAGATTTGTTCCTCGGGCTCTGTTCTTGTTCCTCGAGCTCTGGTTGTGTTCCTCGGGCTCTGTTTTTGTTCCTCGAGTTCTGGTTTTGTTCCTCGGGCTCTGGCTTTCTTCCTCAGGATCTGGTTTTGTTCCTCGAGCTCTGGTTTTGTTCCTTGGGCACTGGTTTTGTTCCTCGGGCTCTCGTTTTCTTCCTCAGACTCTCGTTTTGTTCCTCGGGTTCTAGTTTTCTTCCTTGAGCTCTGGTTTTCTTCCTCGGGCTCTGGTTTTCTTCCTCAGGCTCTGGTTTTCTTACTCGGGCTCTGGATTTCTTCCTCGAGCTCTCGTTTTCTTCTTCAGGCCCTAGATTTGTTCCTCGGGCTCTGTTTTTGTTCCTCGGGCTCTGGTTTTGTTCCTTGAGCTCTGGTTTTGTTTCTTTGGCACTGGTTTTGTTCCTTGGGCTCTCGTTTTCTTCGTTGGCATCTGGTTTTGTTCCAAGAGTTTTAGTTTACTTCCTCGGCCTCTGGTTTTCTTCCTCAGGCTCTCGTTTTCTTCCTGAAGCTGTGCATTAGCTCCTCGGGCTCTGTTTTGTTCCTCGGGCTCTGATTTTGTTCCTTGACCTCTAGTTTTCTTCCTCGGGCTCTGATTTCATTCCTCGAGGGCTGGTTTTGTTCCTCACGCTCTGGTTTTGTTCCTCAGGTTCTAGTTTTGTTCCTTGAGCTCTGGTTTTCTTCCTCGGCCTCTGGTTTTCTTCCTCAGGCTCTCATTTTCTTCCTGAAGCTCTGCATTAGCTCCTCGGGCTCTGTTTTGTTCCTCGGGCTCTGGTTTTGTTCCTCGGGCTCTGTTTTTCTTCCTCGGGCTCTGGTTTTGTTCCTCGAGCTCTGGTTTTGTTTCTTCGGCACTGGTTTTTTTCCTTGGGCTCTCGTTTTCTGCGTCGGCATCTGGTTTTGTTCCAAGAGTTTTAGTTTACTTCCTCGGCCTCTGGTTTTCTTCCTCAGGCTCTCGTTTTCTTCCTGAAGCTGTGCATTAGCTCCTCGGGCTCTGTTTTGTTCCTCGGGCTCTGGTTTTGTTCCTTGACCTCTAGTTTTCTTCCTCGGGCTCTGATTTCATTCCTCGAGGGCTGGTTTTGTTCCTCACGCTCTGGTTTTGTTCCTCGGGTTCTGGTTTTGTTCCTTGGGGTCTGGTTTTGTTCCTCGGGCTCTGCTTTATTTCCACGGGCTCTGGTTTTGTTCCTCTTGCTCTGGTTTTGTTCCTCGAGGGCTGGTTTTGTTCCTTGGGCTATGGTTTTCTTTCTCGGGCTCTGGCTTGGTTCCTCGGGTCCTGTTTTTTTTCCTCGGGCTCTATTTTTGTTCCTCGGGCTCTGGTTTTGTTCATGGAGGGCTGGTTTTGTTCCTCGGGCTCTGGCTTGGTTCCTCGGGCCCTGTTTTTTTCCTCGGGCTCTGGTTTTGTTCCTATGGACCTCGAGTTGTTCTTCAGGCCCTCCTTTTTGTCCTTGGGCTCTGGTTTTGTTCCTCGGGCTCTGGTTTTCTTCCTCAGGATCTGGTTTTGTTCCTCGAGATATGCTTTTGTTCCTCGGGTACTGGTTTTGTTCCTCGGGCTCTCGTTTTCTTCCTCGGCCTCTGGTTTTCTTCCTCAGGCTCTCATTTTCTTCCTGAAGCTCTGCATTAGCTCCTCGGGCTCTGTTTTGTTCCTTGAGCTCTGGTTTTGTTCCTTGAGCTCTGGTTTTCTTCCTCGGGCTCTGGTTTTGTTCCTCGAGCTCTGGTTTTGTTTCTTCGGCACTGGTTTTGTTCCTTGGGCTCTCGTTTTCTTTGCCGGCATCTGGTTTTGTTCCAAGAGTTTTAGTTTACTTCCTCGGCCTCTGGTTTTCTTCCTCAGGCTCTCGTTTTCTTCCTGAAGCTGTGCATTAGCTCCTCGGGCTCTGTTTTGTTCCTCGGGCTCTGGTTTTGTTCCTTGACCTCTAGTTTTCTTCCTCGGGCTCTGATTTCATTCCTCGAGGGCTGGTTTTGTTCCTCACGCTCTGGTTTTGTTCCTCGGGTTCTGGTTTTGTTCCTTGGGGTCTGGTTTTGTTCCTCGGGCTCTGCTTTATTTCCACGGGCTCTGGTTTTGTTCCTTGACCTCTGGTGGTGTTCCTCGAGGGCTGTTTTTTTTTCTTGGGCTATGGTTTTCTTTCTCGGGCTCTGGCTTGGTTCCTCGGGTCCTGTTTTTTTTCCTCGGGCTCTATTTTTGTTCCTCGGGCCCTTGTTTTCTTCCTTGGGCTCTGGTTTTGTTCATGGCGGGCTGGTTTTGTTCCTCGGGCTCTGGCTTGGTTCCTCGGGCTCTCGTTTTCTTACTCAGACTCTCGTTTTGTTCCTCGGGTTCTGGTTTTGTTCCTTGAGCTCTGGTTTTCTTCCTCGGGCTCTGGTTTTCTTCCTCAGGCTCTGGTTTTCTTGCTCGGGCTCTGGATTATTTCCTCGAGCTCTCGTTTTCTTCTTCAGGCCCTAGATTTCTTCCTCGGGCTCTGTTCTTGTTCCTCGAGCTCTGGTTGTGTTCCTCGGGCTCTGTTTTTGTTCCTCGAGTTCTGGTTTTGTTCCTCGGGCTCTGGCTTTCTTCCTCAGGATCTGGTTTTGTTCCTCGAGCTCTGGTTTTGTTCCTTGGGCACTGGTTTTGTTCCTCGGGCTCTCGTTTTCTTCCTCAGACTCTCGTTTTGTTCCTCGGGTTCTAGTTTTGTTCCTTGAGCTCTGGTGTTCTTCCTCGGGCTCTGGTTTTCTTCCTCAGGCTCTGGTTTTCTTACTCGGGCTCTGGATTTCTTCCTCGAGCTCTCGTTTTCTTCTTCAGGCCCTAGATTTGTTCCTCGGGCTCTGTTTTTGTTCCTCGGGCTCTAGTTGTGTTCCTCGGGCTCTGGTTTTGTTTCTTTGGCACTGGTTTTGTTCCTTGGGCTCTCGTTTTCTTTGCCGGCATCTGGTTTTGTTCCAAGAGTTTTAGTTTACTTCCTCGGCCTCTGGTTTTCTTCCTCAGGCTCTCGTTTTCTTCCTGAAGCTGTGCATTAGCTCCTCGGGCTCTGTTTTGTTCCTCGGGCTCTGATTTTGTTCCTTGACCTCTAGTTTTCTTCCTCGGGCTCTGATTTCATTCCTCGAGGGCTGGTTTTGTTCCTCACGCTCTGGTTTTGTTCCTCGGGTTCTGGTTTTGTTCCTTGGGGTCTGGTTTTGTTCCTCGGGCTCTGCTTTATTTCCACGGGCTCTGGTTTTGTTCCTCTTGCTCTGGTTTTGTTCCTCGAGGGCTGGTTTTGTTCCTTGGGCTATGGTTTTCTTTCTCGGGCTCTGGCTTGGTTCCTCGGGTCCTGTTTTTTTTCCTCGGGCTCTATTTTTGTTCCTCGGGCTCTGGTTTTGTTCATGGAGGGCTGGTTTTGTTCCTCGGGCTCTGGCTTGGTTCCTCGGGCCCTGTTTTTTTCCTCGGGCTCTGGTTTTGTTCCTATGGACCTCGAGTTGTTCTTCAGGCCCTCCTTTTTGTCCTTGGGCTCTGGTTTTGTTCCTCGGGCTCTGGTTTTCTTCCTCAGGATCTGGTTTTCTTCCTCGAGATATGCTTTTGTTCCTCGGGTACTGGTTTTGTTCCTCGGGCTCTCGTTTTCTTCCTCGGCCTCTGGTTTTCTTCCTCAGGCTCTCATTTTCTTCCTGAAGCTCTGCATTAGCTCCTCGGGCTCTGTTTTGTTCCTCGGGCTCTGGTTTTGTTCCTTGAGCTCTGGTTTTCTTCCTCGGGCTCTGGTTTTGTTCCTCGAGCTCTGGTTTTGTTTCTTCGGCACTGGTTTTTTTCCTTGGGCTCTCGTTTTCTGCGTCGGCATCTGGTTTTGTTCCAAGAGTTTTAGTTTACTTCCTCGGCCTCTGGTTTTCTTCCTCAGGCTCTCGTTTTCTTCCTGAAGCTGTGCATTAGCTCCTCGGGCTCTGTTTTGTTCCTCGGGCTCTGGTTTTGTTCCTTGACCTCTAGTTTTCTTCCTCGGGCTCTGATTTCATTCCTCGAGGGCTGGTTTTGTTCCTCACGCTCTGGTTTTGTTCCTCGGGTTCTGGTTTTGTTCCTTGGGGTCTGGTTTTGTTCCTCGGGCTCTGCTTTATTTCCACGGGCTCTGGTTTTGTTCCTTGACCTCTGGTGGTGTTCCTCGAGGGCTGTTTTTTTTTCTTGGGCTATGGTTTTCTTTCTCGGGCTCTGGCTTGGTTCCTCGGGTCCTGTTTTTTTTCCTTGGGCTCTATTTTTGTTCCTCGGGCCCTTGTTTTCTTCCTTGGGCTCTGGTTTTGTTCATGGCGGGCTGGTTTTGTTCCTCGGGCTCTGGCTTGGTTCCTCGGGCTCTCGTTTTCTTACTCAGACTCTCGTTTTGTTCCTCGGGTTCTGGTTTTGTTCCTTGAGCTCTGGTTTTCTTCCTCAGGCTCTCGTTTTCTTCCTGAAGCTGTGCATTAGCTCCTTGGGCTCTGGTTTTGTTCCTCGGGCTCTGGTTTTCTTCCTCAGGATCTGGTTTTGTTCCTCGAGCTCTGGTTTTGTTCCTTGGGCACTAGTTTTCTTCCTCGGGCTCTCGTTTTCTACCTCGGACTCTCGTTTTGTTTCTCGAGCTCTGGCTTTGTTCCTTGAGATCTGGTTTTCTTCCTCGGGCTCTGGTTTTCTTCCTCAGGCTCTGGTTTTCTTGCTCGGGCTCTGGATTACTTCCTCGAGCTCTCGTTTTCTTCTTCAGGCCCTAGATTTGTTCCTCGGGCTCTGTTCTTGTTCCTCGGGCTCTGGTTGTGTTCCTCAGGCTCTGGTTTTCTTCCTCGAGCTCTGGTTTTGTTCCTCGGGCTCTGGCTTTCTTCCTCAGGATCTGATTTTGTTCCTCGAGCTCTCGTTTTGTTCCTTGGGCACTGGTTTTGTTCCTCGGGCTCTCTTTTTCGTCCTCGGACTCTCCTTTTGTTCCTCGGGTTCTGGTTTTGTTCCTTGACCTCTAGTTTTCTTCATCGGGCTCTGATGTCATTCCTCGAGGGCTGGTTTTGTTCCTCACGCTCTGGTTTTGTTCCTCGGGTTCTGGTTTTGTTCCTTGGGGTCTGGTTTTGTTCCTCGGGCTCTGCTTTATTTCCACGGGCTCTGGTTTTGTTCCTTGACCTCAGGTGGTGTTCCTCGAGGGCTGGTTTTTTTCCTTGGGCTATGGTTTTCTTTCTCGGGCTCTGGCTTGGCTCCTCGGGTCCTGTTTTATTTCCTCGGGCTCTATTTTTGTTCCTTGAGCTCTGGTTTTCTTGCTCGGGCTCTGGATTATTTCCTCGAGCTCTCGTTTTCTTCTTCAGGCCCTAGATTTGTTCCTCGGGCTCTGTTCTTGTTCCTCGAGCTCTGGTTGTGTTCCTCGGGCTCTGTTTTTGTTCCTCGAGTTCTGGTTTTGTTCCTCGGGCTCTGGCTTTCTTCCTCAGGATCTGGTTTTGTTCCTCGAGCTCTGGTTTTGTTCCTTGGGCACTGGTTTTGTTCCTCGGGCTCTCGTTTTCTTCCTCAGACTCTCGTTTTGTTCCTCGGGTTCTAGTTTTCTTCCTTGAGCTCTGGTTTTCTTCCTCGGGCTCTGGTTTTCTTCCTCAGGCTCTGGTTTTCTTACTCGGGCTCTGGATTTCTTCCTCGAGCTCTCGTTTTCTTCTTCAGGCCCTAGATTTGTTCCTCGGGCTCTGTTTTTGTTCCTCGGGCTCTGGTTTTGTTCCTTGAGCTCTGGTTTTGTTTCTTTGGCACTGGTTTTGTTCCTTGGGCTCTCGTTTTCTTCGTTGGCATCTGGTTTTGTTCCAAGAGTTTTAGTTTACTTCCTCGGCCTCTGGTTTTCTTCCTCAGGCTCTCGTTTTCTTCCTGAAGCTGTGCATTAGCTCCTCGGGCTCTGTTTTGTTCCTCGGGCTCTGATTTTGTTCCTTGACCTCTAGTTTTCTTCCTCGGGCTCTGATTTCATTCCTCGAGGGCTGGTTTTGTTCCTCACGCTCTGGTTTTGTTCCTCAGGTTCTAGTTTTGTTCCTTGAGCTCTGGTTTTCTTCCTCGGCCTCTGGTTTTCTTCCTCAGGCTCTCATTTTCTTCCTGAAGCTCTGCATTAGCTCCTCGGGCTCTGTTTTGTTCCTCGGGCTCTGGTTTTGTTCCTCGGGCGCTGTTTTTCTTCCTCGGGCTCTGGTTTTGTTCCTCGAGCTCTGGTTTTGTTTCTTCGGCACTGGTTTTTTTCCTTGGGCTCTCGTTTTCTGCGTCGGCATCTGGTTTTGTTCCAAGAGTTTTAGTTTACTTCCTCGGCCTCTGGTTTTCTTCCTCAGGCTCTCGTTTTCTTCCTGAAGCTGTGCATTAGCTCCTCGGGCTCTGTTTTGTTCCTCGGGCTCTGGTTTTGTTCCTTGACCTCTAGTTTTCTTCCTCGGGCTCTGATTTCATTCCTCGAGGGCTGGTTTTGTTCCTCACGCTCTGGTTTTGTTCCTCGGGTTCTGGTTTTGTTCCTTGGGGTCTGGTTTTGTTCCTCGGGCTCTGCTTTATTTCCACGGGCTCTGGTTTTGTTCCTCTTGCTCTGGTTTTGTTCCTCGAGGGCTGGTTTTGTTCCTTGGGCTATGGTTTTCTTTCTCGGGCTCTGGCTTGGTTCCTCGGGTCCTGTTTTTTTTCCTCGGGCTCTATTTTTGTTCCTCGGGCTCTGGTTTTGTTCATGGAGGGCTGGTTTTGTTCCTCGGGCTCTGGCTTGGTTCCTCGGGCCCTGTTTTTTTCCTCGGGCTCTGGTTTTGTTCCTATGGACCTCGAGTTGTTCTTCAGGCCCTCCTTTTTGTCCTTGGGCTCTGGTTTTGTTCCTCGGGCTCTGGTTTTCTTCCTCAGGATCTGGTTTTGTTCCTCGAGATATGCTTTTGTTCCTCGGGTACTGGTTTTGTTCCTCGGGCTCTCGTTTTCTTCCTCGGCCTCTGGTTTTCTTCCTCAGGCTCTCATTTTCTTCCTGAAGCTCTGCATTAGCTCCTCGGGCTCTGTTTTGTTCCTCGGGCTCTGTTTTTGTTCCTTGAGCTCTGGTTTTCTTCCTCGGGCTCTGGTTTTGTTCCTCGAGCTCTGGTTTTGTTTCTTCGGCACTGGTTTTTTTCCTTGGGCTCTCGTTTTCTGCGTCGGCATCTGGTTTTGTTCCAAGAGTTTTAGTTTACTTCCTCGGCCTCTGGTTTTCTTCCTCAGGCTCTCGTTTTCTTCCTGAAGCTGTGCATTAGCTCCTCGGGCTCTGTTTTGTTCCTCGGGCTCTGGTTTTGTTCCTTGACCTCTAGTTTTCTTCCTCGGGCTCTGATTTCATTCCTCGAGGGCTGGTTTTGTTCCTCACGCTCTGGTTTTGTTCCTCGGGTTCTGGTTTTGTTCCTTGGGGTCTGGTTTTGTTCCTCGGGCTCTGCTTTATTTCCACGGGCTCTGGTTTTGTTCCTCTTGCTCTGGTTTTGTTCCTCGAGGGCTGGTTTTGTTCCTTGGGCTATGGTTTTCTTTCTCGGGCTCTGGCTTGGTTCCTCGGGTCCTGTTTTTTTTCCTCGGGCTCTATTTTTGTTCCTCGGGCTCTGGTTTTGTTCATGGAGGGCTGGTTTTGTTCCTCGGGCTCTGGCTTGGTTCCTCGGGCCCTGTTTTTTTCCTCGGGCTCTGGTTTTGTTCCTATGGACCTCGAGTTGTTCTTCAGGCCCTCCTTTTTGTCCTTGGGCTCTGGTTTTGTTCCTCGGGCTCTGGTTTTCTTCCTCAGGATCTGGTTTTGTTCCTCGAGATATGCTTTTGTTCCTCGGGTACTGGTTTTGTTCCTCGGGCTCTCGTTTTCTTCCTCGGCCTCTGGTTTTCTTCCTCAGGCTCTCATTTTCTTCCTGAAGCTCTGCATTAGCTCCTCGGGCTCTGTTTTGTTCCTCGGGCTCTGGTTTTGTTCCTTGAGCTCTGGTTTTCTTCCTCGGGCTCTGGTTTTGTTCCTCGAGCTCTGGTTTTGTTTCTTCGGCACTGGTTTTGTTCCTTGGGCTCTCGTATTCTTTGCCGGCATCTGGTTTTGTTCCAAGAGTTTTAGTTTACTTCCTCGGCCTCTGGTTTTCTTCCTCAGGCTCTCGTTTTCTTCCTGAAGCTGTGCATTAGCTCCTCGGGCTCTGTTTTGTTCCTCGGGCTCTGATTTTGTTCCTTGACCTCTAGTTTTCTTCCTCGGGCTCTGATTTCATTCCTCGAGGGCTGGTTTTGTTCCTCACGCTCTGGTTTTGTTCCTCGGGTTCTGGTTTTGTTCCTTGGGGTCTGGTTTTGTTCCTCGGGCTCTGCTTTATTTCCACGGGCTCTGGTTTTGTTCCTCTTGCTCTGGTTTTGTTCCTCGAGGGCTGGTTTTGTTCCTTGGGCTATGGTTTTCTTTCTCGGGCTCTGGCTTGGTTCCTCGGGTCCTGTTTTTTTTCCTCGGGCTCTATTTTTCTTCCTCGGGCTCTGGTTTTGTTCATGGAGGGCTGGTTTTGTTCCTCGGGCTCTGGCTTGGTTCCTCGGGCCCTGTTTTTTTCCTCGGGCTCTGGTTTTGTTCCTATGGACCTCGAGTTGTTCTTCAGGCCCTCCTTTTTGTCCTTGGGCTCTGGTTTTGTTCCTCGGGCTCTGGTTTTCTTCCTCAGGATCTGGTTTTCTTCCTCGAGATATGCTTTTGTTCCTCGGGTACTGGTTTTGTTCCTCGGGCTCTCGTTTTCTTCCTCGGCCTCTGGTTTTCTTCCTCAGGCTCTCATTTTCTTCCTGAAGCTCTGCATTAGCTCCTCGGGCTCTGTTTTGTTCCTCGGGCTCTGGTTTTGTTCCTTGAGCTCTGGTTTTCTTCCTCGGGCTCTGGTTTTGTTCCTCGAGCTCTGGTTTTGTTTCTTCGGCACTGGTTTTTTTCCTTGGGCTCTCGTTTTCTGCGTCGGCATCTGGTTTTGTTCCAAGAGTTTTAGTTTACTTCCTCGGCCTCTGGTTTTCTTCCTCAGGCTCTCGTTTTCTTCCTGAAGCTGTGCATTAGCTCCTCGGGCTCTGTTTTGTTCCTCGGGCTCTGGTTTTGTTCCTTGACCTCTAGTTTTCTTCCTCGGGCTCTGATTTCATTCCTCGAGGGCTGGTTTTGTTCCTCACGCTCTGGTTTTGTTCCTCGGGTTCTGGTTTTGTTCCTTGGGGTCTGGTTTTGTTCCTCGGGCTCTGCTTTATTTCCACGGGCTCTGGTTTTGTTCCTTGACCTCTGGTGGTGTTCCTCGAGGGCTGTTTTTTTTTCTTGGGCTATGGTTTTCTTTCTCGGGCTCTGGCTTGGTTCCTCGGGTCCTGTTTTTTTTCCTTGGGCTCTATTTTTGTTCCTCGGGCCCTTGTTTTCTTCCTTGGGCTCTGGTTTTGTTCATGGCGGGCTGGTTTTGTTCCTCGGGCTCTGGCTTGGTTCCTCGGGCTCTCGTTTTCTTACTCAGACTCTCGTTTTGTTCCTCGGGTTCTGGTTTTGTTCCTTGAGCTCTGGTTTTCTTCCTCGGGCTCTGGTTTTCTTCCTCAGGCTCTGGTTTTCTTGCTCGGGCTCTGGATTATTTCCTCGAGCTCTCGTTTTCTTCTTCAGGCCCTAGATTTGTTCCTCGGGCTCTGTTCTTGTTCCTCGAGCTCTGGTTGTGTTCCTCGGGCTCTGTTTTTGTTCCTCGAGTTCTGGTTTTGTTCCTCGGGCTCTGGCTTTCTTCCTCAGGATCTGGTTTTGTTCCTCGAGCTCTGGTTTTGTTCCTTGGGCACTGGTTTTGTTCCTCGGGCTCTCGTTTTCTTCCTCAGACTCTCGTTTTGTTCCTCGGGTTCTAGTTTTGTTCCTTGAGCTCTGGTGTTCTTCCTCGGGCTCTGGTTTTCTTCCTCAGGCTCTGGTTTTCTTACTCGGGCTCTGGATTTCTTCCTCGAGCTCTCGTTTTCTTCTTCAGGCCCTAGATTTGTTCCTCGGGCTCTGTTTTTGTTCCTCGGGCTCTAGTTGTGTTCCTCGGGCTCTGGTTTTGTTTCTTTGGCACTGGTTTTGTTCCTTGGGCTCTCGTTTTCTTTGCCGGCATCTGGTTTTGTTCCAAGAGTTTTAGTTTACTTCCTCGGCCTCTGGTTTTCTTCCTCAGGCTCTCGTTTTCTTCCTGAAGCTGTGCATTAGCTCCTCGGGCTCTGTTTTGTTCCTCGGGCTCTGGTTTTGTTCCTTGACCTCTAGTTTTCTTCCTCGGGCTCTGATTTCATTCCTCGAGGGCTGGTTTTGTTCCTCACGCTCTGGTTTTGTTCCTCGGGTTCTGGTTTTGTTCCTTGGGGTCTGGTTTTGTTCCTCGGGCTCTGCTTTATTTCCACGGGCTCTGGTTTTGTTCCTCTTGCTCTGGTTTTGTTCCTCGAGGGCTGGTTTTGTTCCTTGGGCTATGGTTTTCTTTCTCGGGCTCTGGCTTGGTTCCTCGGGTCCTGTTTTTTTTCCTCGGGCTCTATTTTTCTTCCTCGGGCTCTGGTTTTGTTCATGGAGGGCTGGTTTTGTTCCTCGGGCTCTGGCTTGGTTCCTCGGGCCCTGTTTTTTTCCTCGGGCTCTGGTTTTCTTCCTATGGACCTCGAGTTGTTCTTCAGGCCCTCCTTTTTGTCCTTGGGCTCTGGTTTTGTTCCTCGGGCTCTGGTTTTCTTCCTCAGGATCTGGTTTTGTTCCTCGAGCTCTGGTTTTGTCCCTTGGGCACTAGTTTTCTTCCTCGGGCTCTCGTTTTCTACCTCGGACTCTCTTTTTTTTTCTCGAGCTCTGGTTTTGTTCCTTGAGATATGGTTTTCTTCCTCGGGCTCTGGTTTTCTTCCTCAGGCTATGGTTTTCTTGCTCGGGCTCTGGATTACTTCCTCGAGCTCTCGTTTTCTTCTTCAGGCCCTAGATTTGTTCCTCGGGCTCTGTTCTTGTTCCTCGGGCTCTGGTTGTGTTCCTCAGGCTCTGGTTTTCTTCCTCGAGCTCTGGTTTTGTTCCTCGGGCTCTGGCTTTCTTCCTCAGGATCTGATTTTGTTCCTCGAGCTCTCGTTTTGTTCCTTGGGCACTGGTTTTGTTCCTCGGGCTCTCTTTTTCGTCCTCGGACTCTCCTTTTGTTCC